>NC_028643.1:44029324-44037836 GCF_001406875.1 Solanum pennellii | reverse complement strand
TATATATATATATATATATATATATATGAAGTAATGTTCTAGCATATGATATGCTATGGAAGTTTTAAATTTTCTTGTAAATTAACCTATGAAAATGCGATGAATGATAAATATGGGATTATATAAGACCTCCGAGAGGTCAAGTATGCCATGTTACTTTTAGGGTTGCTCCCGGGATTTGACAAACTTGGTATCGGAGCATGAGGTTTATGAAAGTTGTTTTAGGTTCTAAAACTATCATATTTCCACGTATAATAGAGATCTGTATCGTTGGTGGTGAGTCGCGACACATCAAATTGTATGAGAGACTATATGACGGTAGAACTTCCCTTCTTCATCATTCTCATGTCGTGCAATAGAACTTAACTCTTTCATATCACTCTCTTATGTTTCTTTTCCAGTGGTATTTTAGATTTGATTGCTTGGATGAGATGGTATCTCTCTACTTGAGCGAGAAAATGTGAGTTTTGATGCTTATCTTGGTTTTATGGTTTCATGAGTATGTGTGAAGGTGAATTTTTGAATGACATGTTGATATGATGTCCCTTTTGGCTACATGTGAGACCTATGTGAAATAGCATGTTATGTTGAGAATTATATGTTATGACATGGTTAAAGCAGGCTAAGAATATATTCAATGGCAAAGATGCATATTGCCTAAGAATATATGTATAATGGTTAAAAACTTTCCCTTTTTTATATGTGTGAACCTTCATGATTGTTTTGTATGGACTGAAGTCTTTGTATAGGCTTGGTCTTAAAAGCAATGGTAGGATGTTTTCCTTGTAGGGTGATGATATAGTTTTGATTGACCTAGAAGTCACCAAACTGTAAGGTTGAATAAAAGGAAGAATCCCTATGGATAAATCTTATCAATTGTTTCCCCGAATATTGTATGACCTTTGTGTTTATTTCATTGTATAAAAACCTTTTATGTGGTTGAAAAGTATGACTTAACATGAAAATTTGGAGATAATTTGCATAGATGATAAGGTTTAGGATGTTTTGGTTGAATTACTATAATTCCTTTAAAAGAAGTATTCACTTTTAAGTGATGAAAATGTAGGTTATTAAGTTAAGATCCTCTTGAGGTTGGGTTAAGTTTCTCTTAATTGGGTCTACCATAAACGGGGATGGTGATGTGAGTAGTAAAGTTGTAAATACTTCTACCTTGTCCTTCTATGTTTACTTGAACTTGGAACTAATGAAATATTAGTAAGCTTGCTCATGATAGGAGTCTTGTTTAAAGTATAAATTATATGACCTCTATATGTTGGTACGTCATAATTGACACTATGTTAAGCATGTTTTGAGGATTTTAAAAGTGCATGAAAAACAAGATTTTGAGTAACTTCATGGTTTTCTGATGTTCTTTGTGCATCTTAACATGCTAGTTGTGCATTTAACTTCATGAGTTAAGGTAAGAACCATGTTTGAAGTCACTCTTAATGTTTAATGCTTAGCCTTATAATGAGAAATTGAGCCTCTTTAAAATGAAATATGTTGAATTTTTTTAATAACTATGTGACTTCTATAATTTCGAAGGCATGATTGTATGCTCACTTTTGAAAAGTGAAGGCATGATTAGCTATTGTCATTGTGAGTACCTATGATTTGTGTTACTTTCACTAACTGAATATTACTTAGAAGGATATTTCTATGTTAAAAATTGACATTTTGTTAGAAGGCTTCCTAAGTGTTGTGATGTGCTTGATGTGACCTACAATTTATACTTCACTAGGAAGAAAACATGAGCATGGCTTGGTTTTAAATTTGAGAAACTCTCATGTTACAGTAAAGATGACCTTTGTGCATTTTCTTGGGTATGAACTCATGAGACATGTAAGTGTTTTGAGGAGAAGGACATTCCTCCATGGACACAATTAAACATCGTATGGTTGAGTATGACACTCATAGCACTAGTTCTAACTAATAAGAATTCATTCTCAATCTAATTAACTCAAGTCTATGTGCATTGAAGTATGAGTGCTTAAATAACTTTTGAGTATTTTAAGAATCTTTCTATGTGTGATCTTACATTATGAGCTTAATTAATCGAAATGTAATGACCATGTCATGAGTAGGATAAGGATATTCCTCCTATGATCATGGGAAGTTCCTAGGTGTTTGATGCATCAAAGAATGAGTGAATCAAAGTTTTGCTTGCTTGTATGCATTGAGTGCAAAATAGATTGAAGTGTGTTCCTTGTAAGTTTGGTGCATTATATTATATATGATGATGTTATGACTTTTTGATATTCTCTATGGTTCATTGAATTCCTTGTTGTGATTAATGTTTTCTAAGTGTCATTAGAGGATGAATGTTCCCAAGTGGGGGATATTGTAAGACCCCCAAAATGAGTTAGGGTGTTTAGAGACTGACTTTTTACTATGAGGTTGTTAACATGTTAATACAGTGCTTAAAGTATACTTGGGTGATTTGAAGTCATTTGGAAGTCCAACGTCAAGGAACGACGAAGACGTTCGACGACTAGTCACCTAAGGGGCCATATGTGTTTTTATGTGATTATTTGTGTCTCATGAGCTTATGAGCTCCTTATATTATTCAAAATGATGTTTATATGCAGTGTATGAAGTTTCATGAGGTTTGGAAATAAAACATTCAAGAACGTTCGAAAGTTAGCCTTGAGACGTTCATGTGTGTCTTGAGTTTGCCTTGCATGTTTGGATGTATTTTACGTGATAATTTTGGGTGAAAATTGCATGGTATGTCGACAACATTTTAAAATATATATTCACATTGGAAAAACTCGGGTACTACTTCCCAAGGGCCTCGTAAAAGGTCCCACAAGAATGACACAAGGTTGTCGAGACACTGCCTTAGCAGTGTCAATCGACGAACTCAAATGACGCCCCTTCGGTGGACTGACGCCCCGTCGATAGGGAGGAGTCGATGGGCAGTTATCCTGGAGAAGTCTTGGCAACATTACTGACTCAAACACAAACGGCGGAAGGCACACAGAACGATCCGTCGATGGATTAATGCCCCGTCAGTGGGTCCGTCGATGCAGGCCTTGTGTCACTGTCTTCACTGTTTAATTAAAGGGGTGAATAGGAAATTCACCCCATGTCCTAAACCTGACCCTACTAGGTATGTTTAGTTATTTTTGGGTATATTTAAGGGATAAAAAACGTGACCAACCCATTCCCGATTCAATTTATTCAAAATAGACTTTCCCTCCAAAACCAATTCTCTGTATAAACCTCCATTGAAGGTAAATCTAAATAACAGCTTGAACCTTGGATTTCTATGGTTTCTTCATCAAGTTTTAGAGTTTTTAATCTATATAGAGGTATGGTTATCCTTAATTTCTAAGTAACCTTACACTTGGAGTGTTAATCTCAAAGTTTTCAAAGAGAAAATATGATAAAATCTCTTCTTCTTCAATCTAGCCATAGGTTCTTTCTGAAAACGTTTTCAAAGGCTTATTCAAGATAAATTGATGATAATGTATTGGTCTTAACGTGATTTTCAATCAAATTGCATGATGAACCCATGTCCCTTCCAAAACTCGATTTAGCCCTTGCATGGGCATTGTGATCGTGTCTTGTTAATTGTTTAGTTGTGATTCTATTACATTTAATTACTTATGTATACAGTTATTTAGATGTATTCATGATGAATTGTTGATTAATGATCAATGTGGATCAATGTATGAAGATTTGAACATGGCTAGCTTAGATCTACATGTGCTCACTGTAACATTGATCTTATAATGTATAAAATTGGAATTCAATTATGATACAATGATTGTAGATACCGTATTAGGTTAATATCATGGATGAATTATGGATATACATCTAGTATGATCAAAGTAAATAAGGCTTGGTATAAGTTGATTTAGTCTATCAAGCAAGTAAGTTGTGATCTTGACGTTGGGATGGTTGTTATATGACTCGATCATGGTGAATTGTCCTTAGCTACTGCCTCTATGTATAATTTTATTATACTTAGGTATAATTGATCTAATATGAATAGTTAACCATTGAATTGGAAAATATTGATTTAGGTTCTTATAGCCTATAAACTTTGTACAATAATGCATATGTTGTGATCTATACCTTAGGTGGATGAAGCATGATTAAGCTATGATGTTCTGTCTCTTTAGCTACTTCCCTAAAACTATATTATTGATATGATATGTTCATTAACAAGACTAGGGAAATTGGTTGATTATCTATAACTCTATACTTTCTAGTATATATGTGATGTATTGTATTAGATTGTAGCATGATCTTTTAGCGACTTGTACATGGTTTTTTTCATGATTAAATGTATATTTAGCTACTTCACTATAATGTATTATTTATTAAAAGGGTTTATTATCAATGCTGATTAAAAGGGTTTGATGAATTGGTAAGGTCTATTCTTCCTCTCTACCTTTCTATATAATTGTAGTTGATGAAGCCTTGTAAGGAATTGTGTGGTATGATCCACTTATGATGGAGGTGTTTACTTTATTGCCAATATATATATGATGTGATCATGGCCTTGAAGGCAAACTATATTATGAATGTGTGTGGTTATGATCACCCAATGTGAAATCTCATGCCTAATTTCCTATTCTAGTTGTAATCTAGGTAGTATGGCTATTATGAATGCATGAGTATTATGTGTAATATGAAGTTTGCTTGCAACCTATGCTATTATGTGTTGTGGGGTCTATGCTTGGTTGTGGATTGTGATCCGAAGATGGTGTCCTCTTCAATGTGTTATTGATATCCAATATGTGGTCATATTGACCAATGTACACACACACACTTTCAATCTACATCCATGCTTACAAGTAGTAAAAGATCATACTGTCTAATGAAAGGTTGATCTCATATTCACTAGTGTCTACTACTATGAATATTAAGGTTACGTCTATGAAAGTATGATATGTTTTTCCTTAACTAGAATGACTTGATAGGTGTACTTTTATGGACGAGGGTATGGGACCTTGTCTATGCATTGCACATGTGTACCTTGATGGGATAACTCCTAGGTTTGGTCTCTTATATAGATAGATATGAATGCATGAGTATGCTATGAATATGTCTTATATTCTATAATGTGAAGTATGTGGTATGATGAAGTAAAATTATACCTGTTTTATGCATTTTCGAAAAATATTATATATTAGAGTTTTTCGACTTTTTTAGAGTCGCCACTTAATTTTTGAGAAAAATTAAGAAAACTTAGTTTCAAAAGATTAAAATAGTAAACTTAGTGAAAAATTTTAAGTAGTTCGGGGATTCAAAATCATATTTTAGGAAGGTGTTTAAGGCACCTAAAATATCCGTTAATACGGTTTTCCGGCAACTAACTAAGTTTGGCTAAAATGATTTGAACTAAATTTTTAAGATTTTGAAATACCAACTTTCAAATAGGTGATTTATTTTAACTTTCAAAATTTATTTTTTAGTTTATTTTTATTTTTGATTGATTAAATCGCTAAAACAAAGCGGCGTCTTGCGGGGATTTTGAACTTTTTTAACCCTAAAACTAATGACAATCAACAAAATAAGTACGATAAAGTAAGAGAGAGAGCGAGAGAGAGAAAGAGGGAGAGAGAGTTTGGTCCGAATCTGGTTCAGTCCGCCTGGACCGGTATTTGGACTCATTTTCTTTTCGGGACCTTTGGCCCATTTGATTTGTACTTGTCCTACACTACTCATATAATATTCAAAAGTAAAAGACAAGGTCTTAGGCCGGAAAATAACAAAATACAATATTTTGAAAAAAATTTGAACTCTAATCCTAAAATCTTCGACTCCTTCGGTTTTTGAATCTTTCGGACTTTAAGACTTGTACGCCTTTCTCCGGTTGGCTGACTCGACAGAAATATTTAGATTTGACCCTATAAGGCCAAATCTATGAAATGGAAGGAGAGGGAGCCTTCAAAGGCTTGGAAAAGGGCAGTTCATGCATAGAAAAATAACAAAAAGGAAGTTAGAGATGAAGTGCTTCAAAACTCTACGACATAATTAACACAAATAAAATAGAACTAAGGCGAAACACATATAATTAAACGAATACATCAACATAATACAGGGATGATCTAAAGACTGCTTTCAACACTTAAATGCTATTCACTTAAGATTAAATAGAACTCACGTAATAAGGTGACATGCTACAAGATTATGGTGAATAAACAATCGGACTAACAGTGATCATTTTGGAGTAAATTATAATATACTTTCTTAGATAAAATAATGATAGGTAAGCCCTTGTTAATCAGAAGATGTTAAAGACCACTATCAATGATGCTATCAAGAATGTGATATGGCACCTAGAAAAGGAAGTAATGAATTTAAGCATTAACAGAATGATTTTGAGCATTCTGAGCATGAGTAGAGCAGCAAAAAAAACAATATAAGCTTCTAATTTACAAAAATTCTAAACATGTGCAGGGGAAGGGTCTAACATATTCATGTTGATCGAAATAGGAAAGGAACATACATATAAGTTTTAAAAAAATTCAAATCCAAGTTAATGGAAACAATTTCTCAACTACATAAGAAAATATAGCCCGTGTTTCTATTTTGAATAGAAATGCACTGGAAAGAAAAGATGCATCATACTACTTAGGTATAAATATGAGAAGAATTTTGACAAAAAACAAAACATTACAATTTCAAAGAACAAAAAAAATTATAATAATACCCCTCTTTCTCTAATCAAAGCAACCACGAACAGTGAGAAAGTGGGCATCGCATCACCACAACTAGCTAACACAACGACATTAACTGGAAATTTTGATTGGCATAGACAACATTACAACTTAGCATGGATGGTTTCAATTCCAGATGTTCGAATGTTGATAGGGGTCTGTTAGAACATGATGAACATGACAAAAAAGGTGACCAAGGCCCATCCCAAGAACGAAAGAAACATGTTTGTATAGCTAACATGCTAATCAAATTACTCGACCAACTACATAAAACTAAATCGACCATATGTATGTAATATTGAGAATATTTCAACAATACTTGATTCAAATGAGGTACCGAATCAAAAAATTGATTAAAGGCAGTCACATATCATGTTAAAGTTCTATACTTAAACGACAAAAAAAATCAACAGCCAGATATAATAATATCACATTAAGGCAGCAAAGACGAGAAAATATCGAAGGAGAAGGCGTTACCTTTTTCCAAGCAGCTAGAGTGAGACAATGAGCGAGGTATATGCAACAATTTTACACCAAAAGAAAAGCTCGAAGATATTCAAGCTCAGAGACAATAAATAACCGAAAATGCTCGAATCAACTCCAAAGCCGGACCCCATAAGCTAAAATCTCAAAGATATCAGTTCAAAAGAAAAAACCAATCCCGCTTCGAAAATCTTACTATATTCCTTAGCTAAATTTTCTTAATGTTGCTCTCTATTTTCTGTGCTAAGAAAAAACTTGAACTCAACAAAAGATCCTTTTATATTCCAAATTTCGAATCAAAAAACCTCTTTGCTCTAAAAAAAGGAACTAAAATATTTCAGACCCTTAAACTCCTCCCTAAAATTTTCCAACCTTTCCCGATATCTTCCAAACGATCTTATGTGACTGCTTTATGAGAAAAAAACCCCTCTTTCATTGATAAGAAAGTGCATATATATGGGGTCATGATTGGGGTTTTCAAAAGTCGGAACAAATCCAATCCTGAAAGTTCAATAAATCTTTCAAAAAAATTGGAAAACATCTTTTCTCAGAAAATATGAAATCACTCCTAAACAGGAAAGTAGAGGCAACGACTAGGATCGACTAACCCATGCTTAAGTGTTACGTGTCACCATCCTAGATGTATGAGTATGATTCCGCGTGCCTTCATATTGTACGAACTGAAAAGGACGTTCAAGAAGAAGACAAAGGACTCACAGTGTACTGATATGCTAATCACTGCCTCTCGTTGCACTCGCTCTTGCTGCTTACTCGTCTAGTACGCGTTTGATGTCTTTAATCTTCGTTTTTCTGGGCTTTCCACGAAGAAGAAGACAAGCGGGGTCACGTTTTGAGTTGTACGTGCTGCATCTAGAGGTTTCTTTAGTGCGAAAATAGAAGGGAAAATCAAAAAAATTGGTCGGTGCAATGGTATTTGGGCCTAGGATGAAAAGAAGGGGTTCGGCTGATTTCAGGGACTTGTAGGAAATGTTTCGGACTAAAGTTTGGGCCTGGTCAAAAGGGTATGAGAATTGAAGTGGAGAAATAGATGGGCTTCTGAAACTTGATACAAAGGGGCCAAAAATCATGAATAGGTATAGACATTTTGAATTTAATATGTGATTTACGTTGAAATCTTGAATAAGATGAATATCGAAGATCAATTAACTAACTTCTTAATTTTAATAAACTTAAAGCAATTGACTCAAATATAGAATAATAACTCAAAAATATATACTATTGAATAATTAAATTAATCAACCAAATTTTAATTATAAACAGGCTATTTTTGAGATAATTTCTGAATATTCATAATATATATATATATATATATATATATATATATTTATATC
>NC_028643.1:44016422-44028548 GCF_001406875.1 Solanum pennellii | reverse complement strand
TATATATATATATATGACGTCAAAAAGACTTTGCAAAATGATATAATTTGTTAAAACGAGTTGGCAAATATTTCAAATTTTTAAGTCGATTATTCTGAACTTTCGAGAACTTAAGAAACTCGATAATTAATTTATTGGGGAGAGTCAAAATTGGCTGTCAACAAATGTTCCTCATTTTACTTGGATCGATGCAAGAAATTTAAGGAAAATGATATTGACCAAGCCAATTTGACCGACCACGCATTCATCTTTAGGGAAAGTATTCGAGCACGTACTTCAGGAATTATGGTCGAACAACAAAATGGATTTCCTACATATCTCAGGCTATGTAAGAATTCAAGCCAGTTGTAGTTCGATACACTTGGTTTAACGTAAGATTTTATAATAATACAAAAGTCATCTTGATACCGGATTAAGAAGGGACCGAAATGCTCGGGAATAGGATTTAAGAGTGAGTGTCGGAATACAACTAGTTTTCAATATTGATCTCGCCTACATATCCTTATACCTCAAGGGATAAGGCTGCTAATAGTTAAACTCGATCGGTTGAACAGGATATCGATTATGCTAGATAACTTTTTCATTCTGGATAAGTGACAAATAGATCGTGTATGAAAAAGAGGCTTGTAACCTCTAAGTCATGAATGTGGTGCACTTCACACCGACAATTAAGAACTTACTTGGACATAATTTTCACAATTCTTGGTGCACTGTCACTCAGATTGGGAACTTGCTTCCGGCAGATACCAAAATTTCTTGATATGAGACTAAAACTTGGAAACCTAAAAAAAACACATGCCTTATGATAGGGGTGTGGTTTGATTGTGGTGGAAGTCGCTCCTCTGCTCGTGTCCTAAGATTTTTCAGCTCCTCCTTGGACTATGTCCCAGTCCACTGCTACGAAAAAGTTTCACATTCTTCAGAATCATTTGGATGTCGTCCGCACCTGTGGTATGTTTTGGAGAATTCATCCATTAAGATGGGAGACTGTATCTTTTACCATTTTTACACTTAATTGATCTCCTCAACATTTGATGTCAAGTCGATTGGTTTGACGTAAAGGAATTAAAGATTATGTCTTATGTTTGCAATATAATCTTCAACATATTCTTCATTTGATGTTGAAATAAATAAAATTTGATGCAATGTTGGTTTCTCTCTCTATGTAGTTTTCTATGATTCTCTTGGCAATCACTCTCACCAAATAAAAGATGCAATTGATGTTCATGGGTAAATACTCCTCTTGAGCTTCACGATTTCCTTCTCTGACAGTGCATGATTTCTCTTTCACAATGCATGACTTTCCCACGATGGATGAATTTTATCTTGCAATAAAAAACTATTCGCAATGCATGAATATCTTCTGAGATGCATGACTTTCCGCGATGCATGAATAATAACTCGCGATGCATGATACTTTCACGATGCATGGATATTAACAAGTGATGGATTATTTTCGCGATTCATGAATATAATTCGTAATGCATGATTTTGCCGCGATGTGTGAATATTAAATCACGATGTATGATCTTCCGTGATGCATGAATATTAACTCGTGATGCATGAATTTTTGCTGGGCATGAATATCTTCCCGTTATGCGTGATTTTTTGTGGGACATGAATATTTCCCGGGATGCGTGAATATTAACTCACGGTGCATGATCTTCCGCGATGCATGAATATTAATTCGTGATGCATGATCTTCTCCGATGCATGAATATTAACTCGCGATGCATGATCTTCCGTGATGCATGATCTTCTCCGATGCATGAATATTAACTCGCGATGCATGATCTTCCGTGATGCATGAATATTAACTCACAATGCATGATCTTCCGCGATGCATAAGTATTAACTCGCGATGCATGAATTTCTGTGGGGCAGGAATATCTTCTCGTGATACACAATTTCTTGTAGGGCATGAATAGCTTCCCACGATGCGTTGATTTCTTCTTGATGTAATCCTTCATACAAAATTAAAATATTGTCTCAATTGGAAAACCTAGTGATCTTCTGAGTGCCTTCTAGGAAATGATATCATCTCAAATGATAATGCGGTAAAATGACTCCCGAGGTAGTGTATCATCTCAATAGGCAAGACAAATATAATGACTCTCCGTGTCGTAATACCATCATGTATGATAACATGATGCAGATGACGTCCTTGACGAATAATCGTAATCTAACTTTCTCAAGATTTTCATTTGATTTATCTTTGAACCTAATTATATCTTCATTATAGCTTTCATATTGTTGAAAATTGTATGAAACAATGTTGTTCATGTTCCCAGGTCATCGATATAAGCAATAGAAAATATTTCCTCCATCCACAGAAAAATTGTTAGTTTGGGGAGGTTTTCGCCCCTTTGACCTCTACATATTCATAGATCTGAGGGATTTACTTATTTCGGCGAAAACCTATGAACATGCGCTCACAAAAAAATTGTTTTTTTTAAAAATGAACTAATCTGTGTCGATTTCTTCCGTGGTCTTCTCCTTGTCCCGCTATCTCCAATTAATTTTCTGATCTCCCGACTCTTGGTAGATAAGACAAACATTTCTATGACAAAACAAATAAAACATTACGAGAAAATTTTGAGAAAAAATAGATTTTCGGGAAGTAATATATTTTGAAAAAGGTTATTTCCAAGTATCATGTCACGTAAGGCCTAGCGAACTTCTTTGACTCTGATGATTAGAGGTCTATTTGATTATTTGCTGGGGGCATTAAAAGTCACTCTAGACCGTCGACAAACCTTAGTTGAAATTTTGAGGTCATCCTCAAAATTTATATCCTTGTTAACTATCTTGGTTTATCTTTTATTGCCGGTGAGTAAATCGCAAAATTGTTGAGATACTCTGAGAAATTCTATCCTAGTTCCACATATCAAAATCTCTTACATCTTGACTCGTTGAAGAAAAATCTTACAGGAAATATGACTGAACCATTGTGGCGCCTGCATATCCCGTTGAGGTAGGAATCAGGCATATGTAGTTGCCCCTCAAAGGCTGACAAGAGAAGAAATTTACAAAGAAAACCAACCGAGACCGACATAGGCCGCCTACGTATCTCATTCTTGAGAGTTCAGGTCGAACATAGTTCAACTACAAAGAAATATAAAAAGGGATAAATGAGGTGCCGAGGCTGACATAGGCTGCCTACGTATCTAATTTTTGAGAATTCATGTCAAACGTAGTTCATTACAAGAGAGATAGAACTATAAACAAAGCAATTACAAGGAAACGGAGCAAATACAAGGAAATTAAAGAAATACAGACTAAGCTTCATGAGAAATATCTCTTGACAACATTTGAGTAGATTGGTTTCAGCTATGCGGTGCCATCCATCTTTGAAAGCACCAAGACACCTCCAGATAATACTTTTCAAACCATGTAAGGCCCTTTCCAATTAGGCGCAAATTTTCCTTTGGACTCGTCCTTAAGGTCCAACTAACAAATTTCAAATTGTTTTGCTCTAACTCTCTTGTGAAAAGCGCGAATCATTCTCTGTCGATATAGTTGACCATGAAAAACAACAACCATCCTCTTCTCGTCAATCAGGATCAACTGATCAATTCTCTTGCTCACCCATTCAACATTACTCAACTCAGCTTCTTCGATGATTCTTCAGAATGGTTTCTTGACTTAAGCAGGTATGACTGTTTCCGTTCCATATAGTAGCAAACATGGAGTAGCTCCAATCGATGTTCTGACAGTCATTCGGTATCCGAACAAAGCACATGGCAACATCTCATTCCAACCTCAGTAATTGTCAATCAATTTTGTTAGGATCTTCTTTATGTTCGTATTGTCGGCCTCTATAGCTCCATTCATTTGAGGACGATAAGCGGTTAAGTTTGAATGAGTAATCTTAAACTGCTTACATATATCTCCCATCAAGTGACTGCTGAGATTTTTCACAATTTTCAGTAATGATGGATTCTAGCACTCCAAAAAATCTTCATATCAGATTGTTGCAAACAAAATCAACTACAACTTTCTTGGTCACCGACTTGTACGAAGCTGCTTTCACCCACTTGGTGAACTAATCAATAGCAACGAAAATAAATATGTGTCCATTAGAAGCGACTGGCACTATCGGACTGATAACATCCATACCCCAAGATACAAATGACCAAGGTGAACTTATATCATTAAGTTTGTGAGGTGGAACTTGGATTAAATCACTGTGCAGTTGGACTTTATGACATTTCTACACAAACTTGAAACAATCATGTTCCATGGTTATCTAGAAATAACCGTCTCGATGGATCTTCCTCGCCAAAGTGAGTCCATTCATGTGCTTACTACAAACTCTGGTGTGTACTAATTCTTTAAGCTTCACAGCTTCTACAGCATCGACACATCTCAGAATACCTAAATCTAGAGTTCTCCTAGAAAGGTTTTCTCCACTCAGATTGACGTTGAGGGCTATATGGCGTATCGACTTTTTTGGTTGGATGTGGCTTGTTTAGGATAACCCGCGGTCTCTAAGGACTTCTTTATATCAAAATACCGTGGTAAACCGTCTGGTTTTGCTTCGACATGTGAACAATTGACTGGATGTTCTATGAGCTCTATATCCAGAGGATTAACATAATAAGTATCTGCATGTTTAATCATTGAGGCAATGGTGGCAAGATCGTCTGCCAACACGTTCTGTGTTTTGGGAGTATGTCATAATTCAATCTTACAAAATCTCTTGCACAACTTCTGTATATATTGCACATATGGCGTGATATTCGGGTTCTTCGTGGACTATTCTCCTTGAACCTGGTAGATTAATTAATATGAATCTCTAATAACCAACAGCTCGTAAACATTCATGTCAATGGCCATCTTCAAACCGAGGATACAAGGTTCATATTCATCCATGTCGTTCATGCAATTAAACAAGAGCTTAGCTGCCATAGGATAGTACTGGCAATATTCTGACACTTAGATCACTTCGATACCTTTTCCTTGGTGATTTTCCGCTACATCAAAGAGTAATCTCCAGCAAGGACATATTTCAGAAATATCTTCACCTACAAACGATACTTCTACATCGTGAAAATAACTCTTGAGCGGTTCAAGTGATCAGCCAAGGCTTGTGCTTTTATCGCCTTCTTATCTAAATACGTAATATCAAACTCAGTCAAAAGCATCATCCATTTGGCCAACTTTCCGGTCGGCATCGCTTTCTGGCAAATGTACTTCAATGGGTCCATTCTGGAAATAAGGTATGTTGTATAAGAAGACAAATAATGTCTCAACTGCTGAGTGATCCAAGTGAAAGCACAACACGTTCTCTCAAAAAGAGTATAATGAGACTCATATAGCGTGAACTTCTTTCTTATATAATACATGGCTCACTCCTTCTTCCATGATTAGTTATGCTGCCCAAGAACGCATCCAAATGCATTATCTGATATAGACAAATACACCAACAATGAACTCCCTTCTCGCAGAGGAACCAATACAGGTGGATTAGACAAATAGTTTGTGATAGCATCAAAAGCAGTCTGAAACTCTTTAGTCCACTTTGTCAAACCGTCTTTCTTTAATATTTTTAAGATAGGCTCGCACACCACAGTTGATTGAGCTATGAATCGAATGATGTAGCTCAACCTCCCTAAAAAACTCATCACCTCCTTCTTAGTCTTCGAAAGAGGTAAGTCTTGAATTGCTTTAATCTTTTAAGGTCAAGCTAATACCTCTTCTGCTGACTATAAATCCCAACAAATTGTCTGTTTGCACCCCAAAAGCACATTTAGTGGGATTTAATTTCAAGTTATAACGGTGCAGACGATCAAATAATTCTTTAAATGCGTCAAGTGGTCCGAACTCTCATGAGATTTTGTTATGACGTCATGTACATACACCTCCATCTCCTTATGAATCATGTCATGTAACATGTTCACCATATTTGCGACCAAATGGAATCACCCTGTTATGATATACGCCCCAAGGCATAATAAAAGTTGTCTTTTCTACATCTTCCTAGTCCATCAGAATTTGATGATAACATGCCTAACAATCCACAAATGACTACATTTCGTGTTTAGCACAGTTATCAACTAGAATGTGAATGTTTGGCAAAGGAAAATTATCCTTTGGGTTGGATTTGTTAAGATCTCAATAATGGACGTAGATTCTGATATTCCCATCTTTTTTAGCGACCAGAAAAACATTGGCCAACCATATTGGGTAGTGCGTCACTTTTACCAACCGAGACTCGATCTCTTTGGCAATCTCTTCTTTGATCTTTAAACTCAAATCAGGCTTTAATTTATGATCCTTCTGTTTCACTGGATTTAACCCTGCATTGGTCTGCAACTTGTGAGACACCATATTGGTACTCAACCCTAGTATGTCGCTTACCTCCCAGACGATCACATCAATGTATTCAGTAAGCAAACGAATCAGATCATTTCTTTGAGCGTCATTAAACTTGACGCTAATTTTTACCTCTTTGGAACACTCTTGGTCTCCCAGATTCACAATTTTAGTTTCTTACAAATTTGGCTTGTGTTGATTTTTGAACTGCCAAAATTCCTCAGCAACATATTTCGGTACCTCATTTTCCTCTCCGTATTCTTCACTTTTGTCATCACGTGCTTCATTTTGTTCGTTCAGCTCGTGACATGACATAACATTGGACAGGTTAAAAATTAATATTACGGAAACCATCAACATACAAAGTGAGGAAAATAAATTATAAAAAATAATTAAATAGGTAAGTTTTCAATAAAAGAAGCTTCATTAAAATTGGGAAACAATCCAAATTTTGGCCATTACAAAGAGCCAATTTGCCTTTTTAAACATCATGGGGAAATTTTGAAAATCAAACAATTTAAAGAAAAGCAAAATGTTGGGTCTCAGGACTCTTCCTAACCACCACCACTTTCAAAATATGCATAAACAATATCCTTCTATAATATGTATCGGGAAATCAAGATTGGCGTAGAATTCCAATTGTGCAGCTGTTCTCCAGGCTCAGAATCACAAATACGTGCTAGCTCGACCTCCTCTTCTATGACAAAATCAATCAGCGTTCTCCCGGACAGGAAATGATTGATACATATGTGTGATCGGCTTAGCCAATGCTTTATCACTGCTTTTTCTCATCTTCATCTCATCATATGTGGGGATATACCCCAAACCATATCTCGCTCCTTTAACGGAATGGAGTAGTCTCAATAATACCTTGGGAATTCCTTCCCAATACGAAACCTAGTTCGAACCTATTCTGCAGCATCACAGTGGCGATCATCATTTACACAACATGCATAAGAGGCCATGAAGCCAAATCCTCACCGCTGGTATTTACCAGCTCCACCATCTAGAAATTGTTACCTGGCAAGAATTCATCAATAATCGGCGTCTATCCGCCAGAGTGACTCCCTTTACCATGAATAACCAGTTCTTCGTGCATCCAAACGAGCTTTATAATATGGTGAAGAGTAGAAGGCACAACTATAGACATATGGATGAATTTCCTTTCCAGAAAAAGGTTATAGCTGGTGTAAATGTCCAAGACTTGAAACTGTACACTAAATTCTTCCAAACCCATTTGGATGATCAGATTCACTGCTCCAAACGGGTCTCTTTCTACTCCGTCGAAGGCTCTTAAATTGACTTGGTTTAGTTCCAGCTTCCCCAAGTCAAACCTTAACTGCCTTAGAGTCAACAATGGGCAAATATTGAAAACAGACCCATCGTCCACTAGGACACGATTATGACCCTTTTATGACGTATGACTTTAACATGCAAATCCTTGTTGTGCGACCTCCCTTCAAAGGGTAACTCTTCGTCACTAAAGCTAATTCGATGTCCTCGGATAACTTGGTTGATTATAGCCGCCACATTATTGCTGCTTATGCCCACGGGAACATATGTATCATCAAGATTCTTCATCAAGTCCTGTCTATGCAATTGGGAGCTCATCAACAGGGCCCACACAGAAATAAGGGTTGGAGTTTACTCCAAGTGATTAACAATCGAATAATCCTTTGGCTATGTCTTCCTCCTGAATTCTTCACCTTCGCCTTCGCTTATTAGACTCTTTCCTTGTTCCTTCTTCTACCCTCCATCCAACTCTTTGAGATAATAATACCTACAAAATTGGGTCATTCCCTATGCGGCAGCGGGTCCAATCACGAATTTCATCCTAAAAAGAGATTTGAATGGCACCAAGCCAACAACCTTTGCGGGTGTCAGAATCATGAGCTCCTTTTTCTCTTTAAAGTTCAGTGAGGCCACATCCCTTTCTAACTCATCTTGGGAAATCAAAGTTATCACTTTGGTCATGCAACACTCATCAATCGTCTTTATAATATTGATGCCTCCATGATTCGGCAAAGGAATTATGTTGACATTGGGCGCGACTGTTTGATGAGAAACCACTTCTTGGTCGATTATATCTTGAATCTTGTGCTTGAGATTGATGCAGTCCTATGTATCATGTCCAACGCTATTTGAGTGATACACAAACCTTTGATCGGGTCTGTAGAATTTGGAACTAGTATCCACCTATTTCGGACCCACCGGATGAATGTATCTACCTGCAACCAGTCACTCGTACAGATTTATTTGGCATTTAGCAAGCGTGGTAAGGTTGGGAAAGAGGCACTTATTGATAATTTTGGCTATTTGGACGGGGATTTTTTATTCTTAGATAATGATTTGTCTGGTAATTTGGTGATAGAGTTTGGTAGTTCGTGGAGGCATTTTTGTATACTAGATCTTGGACTTGATATAATTGTGGGGGTACTCTGTAGCTTGACTGCACATTGGCATAGTTAGGAGAAACATTTTGGTAAAAGGGGGATGGAATTTTTAAAGTGGAGGAGGTTTTTGGTAAATGGGAGATGAATTTTGGTAATTTGGAGGGGGACATTTGGGTATGTGGAGGGACCATTCTTGTAGACAGGAGGAGGAGTATTTGGATAACTAGCTTGCCTGTAACAAGCCTAGTAAAAATTATGTTAGAGTCGAGGAGGAGTTTGTTAGGATGATGATCTTCTAGCGTTCTTCCTATCCTCAGAAGAGACAGCATAAACGTCTTCTCTTTTCTTTTCAATAAACCCGATGATATTGGCGACACAGAAAAATTGGCAGTCTTCCTGCTTTTCAACCCATCGTTGATAGTCTCAGAAAACTTGACTATCTCAGCAATTTTTTCTTCAACGAGCGATATGATTCAGTCGTAGTATTCGGGGTTTTGCACCCATACAAACACTTCAACTATTTATTTTTCATACGTCGGAGGCTGAACCCTAGCAACTTCTTTTCTACACCTGTATGCAAACTCTCTGTAGCTTTCAGTGGACTTCTGCTCATCTTTTCTAGGAAGTAGTGATCGGTAACGATTCCTACACTATAAGCAAATCGATGAATAAACTCCTTGGCCAGGGCACTTCAACTGGGCCATTGTCTGGTCTGATGGGAAGTGAACCATTCTAGAGCTTTCCCTCATAGACTTCGGCTAAAGAGCCGCATCAGCAAAACTTCATCTCTACCAACCCCGACAAGCTAGTCGCAGTAGACTCTCAAATGGGCCATAGGATTCCCTACTCCTTTGAAAGTATCAAATTTAGGGATCTTGAACCCTTCTAGGAGGTCTAGATTCGGATAAATGAACAAATCCTGATAGTTCAAACCAGCAACGTCAGGAACACAAATGAACTCCTTCACTTCTATCCCGATCTGTCCCTTTATATTCACCTTCGCCTCTTCCTTTGCCCTCCATTCTCTTTCCTGTTCCTCGTAATGGTCTAGATTAGAACCGTGCACATCTTGCGCAATTGGGACAGGGATCTGAAAAGTTTTTCTTTTAGGTAGGGGTGGTGCTACGGATGGTTTTGGGTATTCTGGATAGTTTTGTAGTTTTGAGGATGGGTTTAGGGATTAGTATTTTGGTTTTGGTTGTGGTGAGGAGTTTGGGGGTTTACTGTGTTTTTGTTTTGGTTTTGATTCTGGTTTTGAGCTGGTGGAGCTGTTTGATGGTGGATATTTTGGGGATGAGCTCGTATTTGAGAAGGTTGTTTTGAGGACGTGGTGGAGTCTTGTAGGAGGAGGAGGCATACTGAGGGTTTATGATAGTCAAATCGATGACGGAGGGAGTTTGAGAAGGAGTAGACAGCAGATTCTGAGAAGGATCCATGTTTGAAGAGGGGAAGTAAAGAGGAGGTCTTCCATCAATAGCGTTAGTAGTAAAACCTGGTGGAGGCAGATCCTGTCTCCTTTGCATCTCCACCCTCATCTCAGCGATCTATTGCATCAGCTGTATAATCAGTTCATTCTGGTCCGCTATGGTGGGTTGAGCCATCACAACGTCGGTGATACTGAGTTCTTCGTTGTTGTCCCCCATTACTACTTTTCCCTTGCTGGAATTTCAGTCGGGGAATGAATCTACAGGACCTTTGGATCTAGTGAAGTATGGATGATCAGCCATTTTAATTGACACAGACAAGTTTCAAAGTACCTGAGGAGAAAAACAACTCAAAGGCAGATTTGTCAGTTTAAGTTTAGAATACCAAATGCAGGATATCACATAGACAACAGATAGACACAAAAAGTTATTTTGTTTGAGTACATCTTAACCCACGAGTAAAGGAAAACTATCTTTTGAACATGCAGGAGTTTACTTGTTTTAGTTTGACACTATCTCAGAAAGGTTAAATCACGTTGAGCCAAGGTCTTCTTGCATCATATCTTTGACGTCTGTTGATCTGAGCTTCACATTTCCTTGTAGCTTGAAAGGGGAATGATGAAAATTTTTAAAGATAGGGGCCGGGCCTTGGAAGGCTTCCTACGTATCTTACAAAGAGAATTCAGACCCTACGTAGATCGGATAAAAGAAATACTTGTTTTTCATTCATCCATTCATTACGATTACAAGGGAATTGAAATTAACAACAAAGCTTTTAAAAGATAAAAGGGGGCCCCATCTCAATTGTTCTTCTTCTTGTTGTAGAATCATCCACAGGGAACAGACTCGACTTGAATCTTTCCTATGCTGATAAGATATTCTACATAATGGCGGAATGCAAGACACTTTTCAATGAAATGGTCTATGGCGTTGTGATAGGGGATATATTTTTGAACATCGAACCCAAGGGAATACAACACCTCCACGTCCTAGTAGAAAAGGGTGAAGACTTCGTGTCTAACAAATTCTTAAGAGACCTCCAATATTATTTTCTTGAAAGGCGTGAATGAGAAATGATAGAATATAGTCCTCTCAGTTACTAGTATGTCAAGCCGTGGTTCATCACTACTGTTCACAGTACTGGCCATATCTAGCAAACGACACACCACATTCATAAACTCTATATACTTCTCTATCGTGTGCCCTTTCTGGTTGGGATGACACTCACAAGTCTTGCGGAGATCCCTTGATCCCACATGGGAAGATGCTCTTTTGATGGGCCTCAACATACGCCCGACCCGATAATGCTCGAAAATGAGGGTGCAGGAGATGGCTTTCCTCCTTGTTCTGTGTTCTTGTGAATATGCTTTGAGAGTGATTTTCTGGTCCCTTTTTGCCACACATCGTTCAAGAGAATGTTTGTAGGCAAGCGTTTCCTCATAACTTTCTTTAATGTTCTCTAACTCGGGGGTCTCCAGAGGAAATAGTAAGTCATATAGACACTTTTCGTGTTACTTCCGTATGTCGATCATCTCTTCTTCAGGTTGTTCAATCTGGATACTCTTTCCTTTGTGCATAGCTGTGATCTCACCTTTCCTGAGATGGTAGAGTAGTGTTTTAGGATTTGGTAATAGGATTTTACTTTTGGTTGAGAAACTTAGGACTCAAAAACTTGGTCGAACATTTTTTAATAGTGACTATTGTATATTTCAAGAAATTTTTTACAAGGAGTGGGTTTACGATGTCCTCATTCAAAAATATATATCACATAAACAGTTAAAATCACATATATCGCGTCCTAAACATACAAGGGACACTTTTGTGCCAAGGGTAGGCCTAGCGCATTTGCACGATGTACGCATGGAATTAAACCAGTTAATAACCCCTAAGTAAATTTCACATAAGAATATATAATGTTCACAAGGGAGATAAACTGGAAGATTAAATAATAAAATACAAAAGCAACAGACCCAAGCGGGGGGGGGGGGGGG
>NC_028643.1:43989154-44015958 GCF_001406875.1 Solanum pennellii | reverse complement strand
GGGGGGGGGGGGGCTTTTAAATGTACTGAAATGACAGAAATCTATAAAGAAAAACCCACACAGGGGCAAAATGTACTATGCTATCCCTGATGAACCTACTCCTCCGCTGCTTTACTGAGTCTTATAGTGCTGAAACATGCATCGTAGTTTCAATGGGTAACCCTCTTTCTTCCCAATCCTTGTTTTGCATCCCTTTTATCTGCTCTTTGACCCATGAGTTTAAATCATCAAAACCCCATCTCAGCCTTTCAAATTCTCGAGTTGGCTTCTTAAGAGCATCTTGATTTTCCACTAAATTGGCGTACATTTCTTGGGCTTCCCGTTTAACTTCTCTTAATTTGATTACTTCTTTGGCCTTTTCATCTTCCACGTTGCGACAACTCTCCGGGACTTGAGAGGATGTAATTCGTATGTTCTTTTTCAGCCAATCCTTGTAAGTTTCATCATACCCAGCGTCGAATCGATCGGGATAAATGGTGTCTTTCTTCTTTTGTTGTGCCCCCTTCCATTCCCTCAGAATTTCCTAAGCAACATCTACTTTGTCATCCCCAATGTCATACAAATCGGTGCCATAGTACGCCTCTTTTGGTGTGGTTTTCCTCCTCCTAGACTAGGACTTGGATGGGTGCGTAAGGATGGATTCCCCGAATACCTCGGAGTGGAAGTACGAGTTATCTAGGGCCCCTCATGACGATCTCCCTTGAGATAAAGTAATCGAGCATCCATTGGATATCTTCATCACTTAGTTCATAAAAAATTTGAGCCCATCATCCTGTAGTCGATTCTCAATATTTACCGAAAACAACATGTCCTTCAAATCATTGAGAGTGTTCTTATTATCCAGGGAATGAAATTCCTGAGTCCCATGCCCTTTGCTAGATGACTAAAAATTCACCATTGAAGGAGCAGGTTACATCCTTGAATGTAACGGTGTCCCTTTTTGCACTTTCCTAGGTCTCGATACATGTCGGACACTATGACGGAGCGATGGGATAATATGTAACTTGCCCTTAATTTTTCAACCCTTTGAAAAATGTTTGTGCAAGCATTATCAGTCGAGTGCTGATACTCAAGATCATGCTGTGTGGAAAGACCACTGTTCCCAATAATGCAACGACAAATACTATGGGTCGAATCTTGTTCCATTCTCTGTAGGTAACTTTAAACTCATTATTATAATTTGCATAGAATCTCGCGTGTCCAAATCTTACATAGAGATCTCTGAACACTACCCTTGATTCTCGGCACAACTAAGTGTAATCTTTTCATAACCTGAACCAGTCTGCGATATCTTCAGCAGAAGTCTTGTTCGGGATAAGAATGTCCTCCTGATTTCTCACTCTTCTTTCGAGCCCTATACCTACTATGTCGATGCAATACTGAATTTTCTCGGTCGTCGGGGTGATTTCCACAGTTCCGAATTAGAACACCATTTTTTCATTGTACCAATAGCCTGTGAGGACTTCGATCAACTCAAGACAATCCTTCATGTTGATTGACTTGGTTAGGGCACCAACATACTTGTTGAGGGCTCTTCTATGATCTCCGTCAAGGTCGTTAAACCACATTTTGATTAAAGGTGTTACTTCCACGACCATGTAGAATCTTGAAAAGTGATTCATACCTACAAAACAAAACCCATTTATGTTTGCCCACCCCACATTTTGTTCCATATGTACATAATTCAAATGTCAAGCAAAATGATATGTGCTGAGGTCGGAGACCTTGGACATGATTTTGGCGGTTTCAGCTAATGGACTTAATACGCCTTGGGTATTAAGCTGTCGTAGGCTAATGATTAGATTCAGTTTGGTTTTGCTCTATCTTTGGCTACCTAGAATTTGTTTCAAAGTGACGGTTACCCAAGTCGGACAGAGCACGGGGTGAAGCTAACAAACGATGTTGGATGATCGCAAGCCAACTATTCGTTTGTTAATTCTAAATGAAGACTTGTGTGTCTGTGAAAAGAGTCGTGGTAAACCACGTAATCCCCTTTATCCTAATGCAACTATTTGTCGTTTAACGAAAATATGCCATGGAAAAATGCAACAGATTTTAACAATACGATAAAGAAACAAGTAAGCAATTAATTCACACAGCAAATAAGTTTAATTTGATGGTTAAAATCCTCCAATTTCCTAGTTGAGTCGCCATTTCTATTTTATGCAATTTCAGAAAATATTATATTTTAGAGTTTTTTGATTTTTTAGAGTCGCCACTTAATTTTTAAGAAAAATTAAGAAAACTCGGTTTTCAAAAGATTAAAACAGTAAACCTAGTTAAAACTTTTAAGGAAGGTGTTAAGGCATATAAAATATCCATTAATACGGTTTTTCGGCAACTAATTTAGTTTGGCTAAAGTGATATGAAATAAACTTATAAGATTTTGAAATACCAACTTTTTAATAGCTGATTTATTTTAACTTTAAAAATTTGTTTTAAGTTTATTTTTAATTTTGATTGATTAAATCACTAAAACAAAGCAGCATCATGCAGAGATTTGAACTTTTTTAACCCTAAAACTAATGACAATCAATAAAATAAGTACGATAAAGTAAGAGAGAGAGAGAGAGAGAGAGAGAGAGAGAGAAAGAGGGAGACAGAGTTGGGTACAAATCCGATTTCTGTCCGCCTGGACCGGTTTTTGGACCCATTTTGTTTTTGGGGCCTTTGGCCCATTCGGTTTGTACCTATCCTACACTACTCAGATATTATTCAAAAGTAAAAGACAAGGGATTAGACCCGAAAATAACAAAATACAATACTTTGAAATAAATTTTAACTCTCGGCCTAAAATCTTCGACTCCTTCGGTTTTTGAAGCTTTCAGACTTTATGACATGAAAGCCTTTCTCCGGTTAGCTGACTCGATAGAAAATTTAGAATTGAGCCTACAAGGCCCAATCTACAAAATGCAAGGAAGGGGAGCCTTCAATGATTCGCAAAAGGGTAGTTCATGCATAGCAAAATAACAAAAAAGGATGTTAGATATTAGGTGCTTTAAAACTCTACGATATAATTAAGACATATAAAATAAAACTAAGGCCAGAACACATATAATTAATTGAATACATCAACATAATGAAGGGATGATCTAAAGACCATTTTCAGCACTTAAATACTATTAATTTAAGACGAAATAGAACTCATGTCAGGTGAAATGCTACAAGATGATGGTGAATAGACAATCGGACTAACAGTGATTATTTTGGAGGAAATTCAGACATAATTTCTTTGATAAAATAATAATAGGTATCAATGATGCTATAAAGAATGTAATATGGAACCTAGGAAAGAAGTAATGAATTTAAGCATTAACAAAATGAATTTGACCCTTCTGAGCATGAGTAGAGCAGCAAAGAAATAGTTTAAGCTTCTAGTTTACAGAAAATTCTAAACATGTACAGGGGAGGGGTCTAACAGATTCATGTTGATAAAAACAGGAAAGGAACATACATATAAGTAACAAAACTCAAATCCAAGTTAATGGAAACAATTTCTCAACTACATAAGAAAATATAGCATGTGTTTCTATTTTGAATAGAAAATGCACTGGAAAGAAAAGATGCATCATACTAATTAGGTATAAATTTGAGAGGATTTTTAACAAAAAAACAAAACATTACATTTTCAAAGCACAAAAAAAATAATAATACCCCTCAGTCTCAAATAAAAGCAACCACGAACAGTGAGAAAGAAGGCATCACATCACCATAACTAGCTAACACAACTGCATTAACTGGAAGTTTGATAGGCATAGACAACATTACAACTGTGCATGGATGGTTGCAAGTCTTTCCAAATGTTCAAATGTTGATAGGGGTCTATTAACACATGATCAACATGACAAAAAACGTGACCAAGGACCATCCTAATAACGAAAGAAACAGGTCTGTATAGCAAACACGCTAATCAAATGACTCAGCCAACTATATAAAACATAAATCGACCATATGTATGTAATATAGGGAATATATCACTGATACTTTATTTAAATGAGGTACCGAATCAAAAAAACAATTGAAAGAAGTCACATATCATATTTAACTGCTAAACTTGAACAAAAAAAAATCAAAAGCCACATATAATAATATCACTTTAAGTCAACAAAGATGAGAAAATATCGAAAGAGAAGGCGTTACCTTCTTCCGAGCAGCTACACTGAGACAATGAGCGAGGAATATGCAACAACTTCACAGCAAGAAAAAAGCTCGGAGATATTCAAGCTAAGAGATAGTAGAGAATCAAAAATGCTCGAATCAACTCCAAAACCGGAATCGCTAATTTGAAATCTCAAAGATATCAGTTCAAAAGAAAAACCCAATCCCGCTTCGAAAATCTTCCTGTATTCCATAGCTAAATTGTCTTAATTTTTTGTGCTAAAAAAAATCTTGAACCCAACCAAAGATCCTTTTTTATTCCAAATTCCGAATCCAAAAACCTCTTTGCTCTAAAAAAAGGAACTAAAATTTTTCAGACCTTAAAACTCATCCAAAATTTTTTTTATCCTTTCCCGATATCCTCCAAAAAATCTTTTGTGACTGCCTTTCGAGGAAAAAAATCCCCCTTTCACTGCTAAGAAAGGGAATATATATAGGGTCGGGATTAGGGTTTTCAAAATGGGGGAAAGGGTAAAGTCGGAACAAAACCCATTCTGAAAATTCAAAAACTCCTCCAAAATCTTTCAACAAAATGGGAAAATATCTTTTCTCATAAAATATGAAATCACTCCTAAACAGGAAAAAAGAGGCAAGGGCTAGGATCTACTCTCCCATGCATGAGTGCTGCGTGTCACCATCCCAGATGTATTCCTTAATATCATACGAACTGAGAAGGAAGTTCAAGAAAAAGACAAAGCACTGACAGTGTACTGATCTGCTAATCACTGCCTCCCGTTGTACTA
Organism: Solanum pennellii; assembly: GCF_001406875.1. Taxonomy (NCBI): domain Eukaryota; kingdom Viridiplantae; phylum Streptophyta; class Magnoliopsida; order Solanales; family Solanaceae; genus Solanum; species Solanum pennellii. The sequence continues at coordinate 44,011,057 of NC_028643.1, read as the reverse complement.
GCTCTTGCCGCTCACTCATCTAGTACGCGTTTGATGTCTTTGATCTTCCTTTTGCTATTTTTTGGACGAGGAAGAAGACGAGCAGGGTCATGTTTTGAGTTGTATATGCTGTGTCTGGGTTTCTTTAGAGAGAAAAGAGAAGGGAAAATCAAAAGTATTGGTCGGGGCACTAGTATTTGTGCCTAGGATGAAAAAATTAAGGGGTTCGGCTAATTTTAGGGAGTTGTAGGAAATGTTTTGGACTAAAGTTTGGGCCTGGTCAAAAAGGTATGAGAATTGAAGTGGAGAAATAGATGGGCTGCTGAAGATTGATACAAAGGGCCAAAAATAATCAATAGGTATAGCCAATTTGAATTTAATTTGTGATTTCCGTTGAAATCTTGAATAAGATTAATATCGAAGATCAATTAACAACTTCTTAATTTTAACAAACCTAAACAATCGACTCAAATATAGACTAATAACTCAAAAATATATACTATTGAATAATTAAATTAATCAACCAAATTTTAATTTAAAACAAGCTATTTTTGAGAGAATTTTTGAATATTCATAAACTACACCAATTATATATTTTAGACCAATTATAGGATACTGCTGAGCGGGTTATTACACAAAGAACGCTCCGATACCTTTTCCTTGGTGATTTTTTTTCTTCATCAAAGAGTAATCTCCAGTTAGGATATATTTCAGGAATATCTTCACCTACAAATGATACTTTTTTATCGAGAAAATAAGTCTTCAGAGGTTCATACTCTTCATCAATAGGATTTTCTGCAAGGTGATCAGTCAAGGCCTGTGCTTTTATCGCCTTCTGATTAACATACACAATAGCAAATTCACTCAAGAGCATCATCCATTAGGCCAACTTTCTGCTCGGCATCACTTTTTTGAAAATGCACTTCAATGTGTCCATCCTTGAAATAAGGTATGTTGTATAATAAGACAAATAATGTCTCTACTTCTGAGTGATCAAAGTCAAAACACAAAACGTTCTCTTCAAAAGAGTATTATGAGACTCATATAGCGTGAACTTATTCATTATATAATTAATGGCTCTCTCCTTCTTCCATGTTTGGTCATGCTGCCCAAGCACGCACCAAAATGCATTATCTGACACAGACAAATACCACAACCATGGACTACTTTCTTGCGGAGGAACCCATGCAGATGGATTGGACAAATAGTTCTTGATAGGATCAAAAGAAGACTAAAACTCTTTAGTCCACTTTATTAAAGCGTCTTTCTTCAACATCTTGAAGATAGGCTCGCATACCACAGTTGATTGATCTATGAATCGACTAATGTATTTCAACCTCCCTAACAAACTCATCACTTCCTTCTTAGCCTTCGAAGGAGGTAACTCTTGAATTGCTTTAATTATTGAAGGGTCGATCTCAATACCTCTTCTACTGACTATAAATCCCAAAAACTTGCCAGATGGCACCCCAATAGCACATTTAGCAGGATTTAATTTCAAGTTATGATGGCGTAGACAATTAAATAACTTCTTTAAATGCGTCAAGTGGTCCAAACTCTCGTGGGATTTGATTATGACGTCGTCTACATACACCTCGATTACCTTATGAATCATGTAATGAAATATTATCGTCATAACCCTCATATAAGTAGCACGGGCATTTTTTCGAACAAATGACATCACCCTTTAATGATATATGCCCCAAGGGGTAATTAAAGCTGTCTTTTCTGCACCTTTCTCATCCATCAAAATTTGATGATAATATGCGTAACAATCCATAAATGTTTGCTTTTCGTGTTTAGCAAAGTTATCAATCAGAATGTGAATGTTTGGCAAAGGAAATATATTCTTTGGGTTGTGTTTGTTGAGATCTCTGTAATCGACGCATATTCTAATCTTCCCATCTTTTTTAGCGACCAAAAAAACATTGGCCAACCAAGTTGGGTAGTGCATCACTTATACTAATCGAGACCCGATATGATTGGTAATCTCTTTATTGATATCTAAACTCGAGTTAGGTTTGAATTTCTGAGCTTTCTGTTTCACTGGATTGAACCCCAGATTGATCAGCAACTTGTGAGACACCATATTGGTACTCAACCTTAGCATGTCGCTGACCACCCTGACTAACACATCAATGTATTCAGTAACAAAATGAATCAGATCCTTTCTTTGAGCTTCATTCAAGTGGACGCTAATTTTTACCTTTTTGAGACACTGTTGGTCTCGTAGATTCACAATTTCAGTTTCTTTCAAATTTGGCTTATGCTGATTTTTGTACTGCCGGAATTTCTCAGCAACATATTTCGATACCTCATTTTCCTCTCCGTATTCTTCACCTTTGTCATCACCTGCCTTATTTTGTTCGTTTAGCTCGTGACATGATATGACATTGGAAGGTTTTAAATTAATATTAGTGAAACCATCAACAGGCAAAGTTAGGAAAATAAATTATAGTAAATAATTAAATAGGTAAGTTTTCAATAAAAGAATCTTCATTCAATATGGGAAACAATGTAAACTTTGGCAATAGCAAAGTGTCATGTTGCCTTTTTAAACATCATGGGGAAATTTTGAAAATTCAAACAATTTTAAGAAAAGCAAAATGCTGGGTCTCGGGCCTCTTCCGGACCACCACTACTTTAAAAATATGCATAAACAATGTTTTTCTATAATGTCGATTGAGGAATAAATATTAGCGTAGAAGTCCAATTCTGCAGCTGTTCTCCAAGCTCAGCATCACATGTACCTGCTAGATCGACCTCCTTTTCTATTGAAACATCAATATCTTCAAAAAGGTCACAGATTTCTTCCACGAGGCCATCACGATCAGCGTATTCCCGAGGATTGGTGTTGACATTGGGCGTGGCTATGTGAAAAGAAACCACTTCTTGGTCGATCATATCTTGAATCTTGTGTTTGAGATTAATTAAGTCCTTAGTATCATGTCCAACGCTATTAGAGTGATACACACACCTTTGATAAGGTCTGTAGAATTTAGAACTAGTATCCGCCAGTTTGGGCCCCACCGAGTGAATGTATCTAGCTGTAACTAGTCACTCATACAACTTTGTTCGACTTTTAGCGAGCGCGGTAATGTTTATGGGGGGCTTCTTATCGAATCTAGGTCGAGCGGGATCACAGGTACCTAGTTGGGAATGAGGCACCTGTTTATATTTTCGAGTATTTTGAGAGGGAGTTTGGCTTCTTGGATAAGGTATTATTTGGTAATTTGGTGATAGAGTTAGGTAGTTCGTGGGGGAATTTTTTTATACTATAGCTTGGTCTTGATATAATGGTGGGGGTTCTATGTAGCTTGACTGCACATTGGCATAGTTAGGAGCAACATTTTGATAAACGGGGGATGAAATTTGATAAAGTGGAGGAGGGTTTTGGTAAACGGGAGATGAATTTTTGTACTTTGGAGGCGCATTTGGGTATAATGAGGTAACATTATGGTAGATAGGAGGATAAGTCTTTGGATAACTAGCTTGCGTGTAACAAGCCTTGTAAAAATATTGGAAGGTCGAGGACGACCTTGGTAGGATGATGATATTTTGTGGGTATTCCTCCCCTAATAAGAGACAACCGAAACGTCTTCTTTTTTCTTTATCAACAAACCCGATGATAGGGGTGACACATCAAAATAGGCCATTTACCCCATTTTCAACCCATCATGGATAGTCTCACTTACCTTGACTATCTTAGAAAATTTTACTCCAATGAGAAATATTATTATGTCGTATTATTCGGGCTCTTGCACCCATACACTCGCTTCAATTATTTCTTTTTTGGACATCGGAGGCCAAACCCTAGCTTCTTCTTTTCTCCAACTGTATGCAAACTCTGTAGCTTTTAGTGGACCTTTTCTTCATCTTTTACAGGGAGTAGCGATTGGGAATGATTTCCACATTATAAGAAAATCGATCGATAAAATCCTTGGCCAGGCATTCCAACAGGGCCATTATCTAGTCTCATGGGAAGTGAGCCATTCTAGAGATTCCCCATATAGATTTCGGCTGAAGAGTCACATCAACAAAGCTTCATATCTACAAACCCCGAAAATGTGGTTGTAGTAGGCTCTCAAAAGGGCGATAGGATTCCCTACTCCTTAAAAAGTATAAAATTTGGGATCTTGAACCCTTTTTTGAGATCCAGATTCGGATGAATTCACAAATCCTCGTATTTCAAACTAGCAACGTTAGGAACTCATTGGAACTGCTTCATTTCTTTTCTGATATGTCCCTTTATATCCACCTTCGCCTATTCCTTTGCCCTCTACTCTCTTTAATGTTCCATGTAATGGTCTAGCTTCGAACCGTAAACATTGTGCTGAATTGGGACAGGGATTTGAAAAGTTGATGTTTTAGGTAAGGGTGGATCTACGGAAGAACTTTGCGTATTCTGCATAGTTTTGTATTTTTGCGGATAGGTTTAAAGATTAGTATTTTGGTTTTGGTGGTAGTGAGGTGTTTGGGGGTTGAATGCGTTTTGGTATTGGTTTTGATTATTGTTTTGCGCTGGTGGAGCTGTTTGATGGTGGGTATATTGGGGATGAGGTCGTATTTGAGAATGGTTTGTTTTGATGAAGTGGTGGAGTGCGGTAGGAGACGTAGGCATACTGAGGGTTTTTGATAGCTAAATTGATGACGAAGGGATTTAGAGAAGGAGTAGACGGATGATTCTGAACTGGATCCATGTTTGAAGAGGGGAAGTAGAGTGGAGGTCTTCCATCAGCAAATTTAGCAGTATAACCTGGTAGAGGAAGATCCTGTCTCCTTTGCAGTTCCACCCTAATCTCAACCATTTGTTGCATCATCTGTATAATCAGTTCATTCTTGTCCGCTACGGTGGGTTGAGCCACCACAACGTAAGTGAGACTGAGTGTCACGACAGGGGGAACCCAACAGAAGTAACACAGTGTACTTGATCTCTCGGAGGTCTTATACAATCCCATACTTATCATTCATCACATCGAAATAGTAAATTTAGCGGAAAAGTTAAAACTTTTAATAGCACCTCATATGCTACAAACTTTACTTCATATACATATAAAATATAAGTCATAACACATATAAAGACTCTAAGTCTCTTTTCAATATTAGATTCAATAACTTTGGAGTACATTAGGGACACGACCCTAAAAACATAATACAAACTATACAATATTTAAAGAATTTACAATAAAGACATAAGTAGGAGATCCTTGAACTTAAGAATTCCTTTCATTGAGCTTGGGAATCATCTATCAAGCTCTTTACCATTCAAGACATCCTTTAAGCATCCATAACCTACACTTTGTGTAAAAAATAGAAGAATGGGATTAGTACAAGAATGCACATAACCTACACTTTGTGTAAAATGTAGAGAAGAATGGGATTAGTACAAGTATGACAACCATGCAAAAAGAGGCATTTAGAAAGGGACATTTTCTATGAAATCATACTTCATGTCATTTTGAGTAAATCATAATAAAACCTTTATCAATAGCATATATATCATTTTCATACTTTTTAGAAACACAATCAAAGGCCAAACATCATAGAAAAGCACTTATAGAATTTAAGTCCAATTGGAGGTCACTTTATAGAGAGCTCGTTCCTCTTTACAATGGACTATTTCTTTTAATTCATTAGTCTCCCAAGAAATCCTTTAGGGATACTTGGTGAAATGTATAACCTTAGCACCACAAGGAAAAATCATATGTATCATGTACACAAGACAACACATACCACCATAGAAGTATAATACCACATAGACATATTTAAGTCAAGACCTTCATCATATAGTCAAGAAGATCAACATCATGCATAAAGACTCATGTGATGCACATCTTCATAACAAATAGACAAATACTACAATATCATGCATAGGGAACACATACATAGTGACTGCATTAGAACACCTTCCTAGAACTTCCTAAGGAACTACTTCTGCAATGTATAGATGGGTTCATTACTTCCACCTATCCTAAGTAACCTTCCTTAAGTTATTCTATTTAGGGTCCTAGTGATTTAACTTCCATTTTCCATTTTACTTTAGGGAAAGTATAGCCTCAACCAACACTAAGAGCATGGGTACTAAACATGGAATTTCGTGTTGTAGAGTCTTACACCAATGGAAGGTGTTCCTACCTAGCAAAGGTAGAACATTAACATACATCCTAGCATCCTATGTGAATTCACTTTGCTAGATCCTATGTGGCAATCATAGTTTATGGAACTTGGGGAAAATCATGGAAATATCAACTCTACACCTTTGTTGGTTCATGAGGCTATCCATCCCGTGAGGACCGTAGTGAACCCTACCTCCCTTACTTGTGAAAGTGTAACTCCCTCACATGAGGGAACCCTACCTTCCCTATTTGGAAAGTGTAACACCCTCATCTACAAGTTCACTCATTGTTAAGCCAAGTTCCTTTTATTGAAAAAAGCTTTTATTACATTTATTTATAAAAACATAGGCTTTGGATATTCATTATTCATATGCTTATAGCATATTCAAGCACCTATGTAGTTTTGGAGTATACTATGAGACGCCTCTCAATGTTCCTCCATTAACTATATCAACATTCATGTGTGTGACTGTATACATAGATGTGAGCAAAACTTTCACATAACACATAATGTCACACATGTTCATATATCAATGCATGAGTCCATAGGCATAAATATATGAGCAATCCTTTCATATACCTACTAAGACACTATGCACATTCATACCTAATCATATCATATACATAATATTCATAACATGTTCATATATTCATCCATCATATACATAGAAACCAAACTTAGGAAATATCCTATCAAGATACACATGTGCAATGTATAGACAAGGTCCCATACCCTTGCCCATACTAGTACACCTATCAAGTCATCCTAGCGAGAAATACATAACATACTTCACATACATATACTTTACATGTATAGTAGTATACATTAGTGAATATGAGAACAACCTTTCATTTAGACTCCATAACCTATACTACTTGTAATATGCATGTAAGTGAGAGTGTGTGTACATTGATCAATATGATCACATTATCGCTATCAATTACTCCTTCAGGCAGCCACCCTCTTAGACCAAATTATAATTCAAAGAACATTCCACACAACACATAATAGAATAGGAGGAAAAACAATATAAACATTAGAACCAAGGCTCCTAACTTTAGTTATTTAGACTTTTATATAAGGGGTACATGGTTAGGGGCTACTAACCATTTTAACACATCAATGGAAGCACCTATACATCATGAGGTGATCATCTAATTCTCTAAATCATATATTCATCAATTTGCCTTCAAGTACATGGTCAACACATATATAATGACAATAAAGTAAACACCTCCACCATAAGTGGACCATACCATACAATGCCATACAAGGCTTCATCAACATTACTATAAAGAAATAGAGAAGTCAAAGAGTAAAGGAAATAAACATTCTTAGAAATCTTTCACCCTTTGATCATCATTGATCATTACACCTTATTCATCTATATAACCCATATATGACAGTAGCTAAATGTACTTCAAACATAAAAGAAATCATGTACATGTTTCTACAAGATTATACTACATAATAATACAACACATCAGCATACTAGGAAAGTAGAATAACATAAATCATTAGCTAATTTCCCTTGTATTGATTTTTGATCATATTCCATACATATTATAAGTCTAAGGAAGTAGATAAACCTGCATTTAACCATATTGAAATCATAATTTCATACCTTCAAGATTAAGGTTACAACAAAGGCATTAAGGCTTATCGATTTGCTAAAGTAAAGAAGACTTTACCAATACTATGAACTCTCTAAGGCTCAGATCATCATTCATATTTTATCAACAATACACTCATTATCCAGCAGCTAATTCGGTAGGAAATCAAGAAGAAACCATGCTTAACATAACAACAACTCAAGATCCATCACACACTTAGCTTTTTAACTTCATAGCCTAAAGTAATCTAGATCAATTCATGCAAGCCTTTCTTAGGTTGTTAACTAAGGATTTATACCTACATAATTCATCCAATATATTACCATTAAACAGTAGCTACAACAGTTCATAAATAATCACAACCTTACACAAACGATTCCACAATCGACTTCAAGATAACACATAGAAGCATAGGCTATTCATGTTCAAATCTTCATACATTTATCATCATGGAATGATCAAAATCAATTAAACATAAATTCATGTAAATAATAGCATATACAATCACTTCAACGTAATAGAATCATAATTCAATCGATAACAACTCAAGATCATAAGGCCCATGCAAGGCTAAAATGTTTTGGTGAAAGAGTATGGCTTCATCATGCAATTGGATTGAAAACCACTTTAAAATCATAATATAATAATCAATACATCCAAATTATGCCTTTGAAATCAGTTTAGGAAAGAACCCATGGAAGATTGAAGAAGGACTTTGATCATATTTTTCTCTTTTGAAATATTTTTGAATTACTCTCTAGATGAAAAGATAACTAGATATGAAGACCACCATACCTTTGTATAGTTAAAAAACTCTTAAACATTATGATTCATCCATGTAAAATCCAGCTTGAATCTGTTCTTGAGCTTCACCAAAAATGGTGGTTTCTAGAGAGAGTATTTTGGAGGGAAAGGTTTCAATCTTGTGAGAGAATTCTTGAATGCGGTGATTACGTTTTTGATGACTTATATACACCCAAAAATATATAAATAAATTCACAATAGTCATTTTAATAAGTGGGGTGAATTTACCATTCATCCCATTAATGAAACAGACGCAGGCTGCAAGTTGCAGGCCACCTTCAATTATGGCAATGACAGGGCGTCGAGGCCATGACGGACCGTGCATGGCCTCCTTCGTCTGACACTTAGCCAAAATTGTATTAATACCTGATCAAGGCATGTATATCTCGATGATACCTGCTCGACGGGACGTTGGTGGACCAACGATCTGTTGTTCGGTCCGTAAATGGACACTGGTCAGGCAGTGTCTTGGGCAGCTTTGCGTCCTTCTTTTGGGGCCTCTTGTGGAACCCTTTATAAGTCGTACCCGGACGTTTTTCAACTTGATTATGAACCTTAACAATTTACAGAACTTCCACATAATTTTCATCCAATATAACCACCTATTTGACGTCCAATCATCCTTGGCCCAAACATGACATACGGTGAACGTCTTAGGGGCTATCTTTCGAACGCCTTGAACGTTCTTGGGCGTTTGACCTCCAAACTTCACGAAACATCATAAAGAACCATTAAAAATAATTTTAAACCATTTCAAGAATTAATATTTTATACGAATTTAGGCATGCATAGACACATGAGGCACATAAGCGACTAGTTGTCGAACGTCTTGGTCGTCCCTTGATGTTCGACTTCCAAATCACTTCAACTTTGCATACTGCCTCTATATCATAAAACAAGACATTTTAGAACCTTAGAACATAATGAAACACCCATAAACACATATAACCACATATTAGGCATATAGGTGACTTAGTCGTCGAATGTCTTAGTCGTCCCTTGATGTTCCACTTCTAATACCTCTTATATTTTACCTACTGCCTATATACTATATTTTAAGAATATTTAGGATATTAGAACTTTATTAATAACAGGTTAGGATCTAAACACCTTATCTCATTTTCGGGGCCTTACAATATCCCCCACTTGGGAATATTCGTTCTCGAATGACACTTACGGCTCTTTAATCACAACAAGGACTTCAATTCATATAAGATCAGTTCATAAAATTAATAACATCATCAAATAATTTTAGCACTCAATGAACACAAGCAAGCAAAACCATTACTCACTCACTTTTTATTGCATCAAACACAAAGGTCCTTTTCATGTTCATAGGAGAACATCCTTATACTAATCATAACATGATAATAAAATCATAATTCTTTACAAGAAAATCTTGAAAAGATACTCATAGGAAGATCACAACCCATAGTCAATGTTACTTAAGAACTCATACTTCAATGCACATAAACTTGATTTAGTTAAATAATAAAGATATTCATTAGTTAGACCTGGTGCCATAAAGGTCATACCTAATCATACCATACTTAGTGGTGTCCATGGAGGAATGTCCTTCTTCTCAACACACTTATATGTATTATGAGTTTCACACCTTAGCAAGTACAAGGTAAATTTCCTTTTAAAATGAGAATTCTCAACTTTTAACCAAGACATGCTCGTGATTCCTTCCTAGTGAAGTCTAAATGGTAAGTCACACCAAGTACATCACACAAAAATAGGAATCCATTCTACAAATTTCTTTTCTTAACATAATACTCACCCTCAAAGTAAACCTCATTTTGGAAAAATAACACAAATTATAGGCACACACATGGACACTTTGCTAAACATGCTTTCACTTTTCAAGAATGAGCCTACAATTATGCATTCCAAATCATAAAAGTCACATAGTTTTCAGAGACTAAACATAATTCATTTTAAAGCGACTCAACTTCCATTATAAGGCTAAATAATTTACTCTGCAAGTGACTATTACCAATTTCCTTGTTTTACCTCATGAAGTCAAACACACAACTAGCATATCAAGATGTAATTCAACATGAGAAAACATGGACTTTATTAAAAAATTCCTTTCATGCTCTTTGAAAAATTCACCATGTTTCCAACATGATGTCAATCAATTCATACAAATCATATAAAGGTCATGCAATTTACACTTTATAAAAGACTATATTCATGAACAAGCTTACTAAGAATTCATTATTTTCCAATTCAAGTAAGAATAGAAGGACAATGTAGACCATTTCTACAACCCCACTCCTTAAACATCATCCCCCACTTAGGGTTAAACCAATTAAGAGAAACTTAACCCAACCTATAGAGGATCTTAACTGCACAACCTTCATTTTCATCACTTAAAGTGATAACTAATTTAGAAGGAGTTTACAGTAAGTCAAGCAAGGCATTCTAAAGTTCATCTGCTAGGAAATTTATCCACAATTATCAAGTTAGGTCATCTCATTCAACCACATAAGCTTTTTAGACAATACAATAGACACTAAGGTCATACATCATTTGAGGAAAACAACAAGGAGGTTCATAACACAATAAGAAGTTTAGAATTAACTCTACGACTCATCATGTCATAAGATTCTCATTCTTCAATCGAAATAGAAAATTTCCTTTCCACATTCATTATCATGTTCATATTCATAAATTCTACACATATTTCAATAACATCCATCAAAGAACAATTTAGTTGGTTCTCCAAACATGATACAATAAGTTGTCTAGTCTTTATAATGAGCATGCTTCCAAATATCAAGAAATTCAACATAAAACATTTGATGGAACAAGCATGGAAATATAAGATACAAAGCTTTACCAAATTCATCCTTCATAAGCATGCATACTTTCTTTACAACTAGGATCAAGTCTCTACAAGGGACTCTAATTTACACTAGTAACTTATCATATCTCTTATATACAAAAGGAGACAATGCACACTTTAAATCACATAATTCATAGGATAGCATGTAGTTGTTAAACATTCAAAGTTCAAATTCTAGTATTTGTCTACCATCATGCAAACCATATAGGAATACAAAAATCTAAGAGAATTCAATTTAACCACCATAACTTCTAGCATGCCTTAACTATATCATGACATAAATTAATCGATATATCTTGCTATTTCACATAGATTTCATATATTGCCATAATTTGCATCATATCATCAAATAAGAGATATTTCATACATAGTAAGGTAAGATAACAAATCATAATCCCCATAGAGTAAACATGTGAAATGAACAAGTAAATCCCCATAACCCTACTAAATCAAGTAACCCAATAGGAACTACAATTAGCACCATACTCCACTCGTCTATAACCTTCATGCATGCATAACTCCATATCTTTAGCACACTAGGCTATTTACATGTTTATAAGAGTAGAGATCATCACATAAGGATATTTACACTTATCAACATACACATACATAATATTAACCTCCTAAGGTGTCCATCAAGGAAACCTAGTGCAACACATAGATAGAATCGCATACCCCTACCTAAGTCTAGTTAACCCTTTAAGTCGCCTTAGTTAGTTTATACATCATCAAATAAGGAAAAGTGTCACCTTAACACATACTCATTCAAACCATAAACCAAAGATGAGAATTTTAAAATCACCTTTTCTAACTCAAGCATAGAGATAATCTCATCCAAGCAATCACATCAAAAAGACCACTGGACAAGAAAACATAAGAGAGACATCTTATAGAGTTATGTAGAATGGCATGATATGAGAATGATGAAGAAGGTAAACTCTATCAGCCTATAGCCTCTCGTACCATTTGATGTGTCACGACTCACCATCTATGATACAATACTTTACTAGACTTGGCAATATGAGACATCTTGGATCCTAAACCACTTTTAAAAACCTCATGCTCTGTTACCACGTTTGTCACGACCGGGGGAACCCCAATAAATAACATGGCGTACTTGACCTCTCGGAGGTCTTATACGAGCCCATAGTTATCATTCATCGCATCGACATAATAAATTTAGCGGAAAATTCATAGCACCTCATATGCTAGAAACTTTACTTCATATACATATAAAATATAAGTCATAATACCTATATAGACTCTAAGTCACTTTTTCATCTTAGACTCAATAACTTTGGAGTACATTAGGGTCAATACCCTTAGAGAATAATACAACATATACAATATTTAAAGACTTTACAATAAAGACATAAGTAGGAGATACTTGAACCTAAGGATTCCTTTCATTGAGCTTGGTAATCATCTATCAAGCTCTTCACCTTTCAAGAAATCCTTTAAGCATCCATAAACTACATTGTGTAAAAAAAATAGAGAAGAATGGGATTAGTACAAGAATACATTGAGCATGGCAACCATGCGAAAACATGCATTGAAAAAGGGACATTCTTTGAAATCATACTTTATGTCATTTTGTGTAAATCATCATAAAACCTTTATCAATAGGATATATATAATTTTCATACTTCATAGAAACACAATCAAAGGCCAAACATCATAGAAAAGAACTTATAAAGTTTAAGTCCAATTGGAGGTCACTTTACAGTGAGCTCATTGCATTTTACAATGAACTATTTCTTTTAATTCATTAGTCTCCCAAGTAATCCTTTAGGGATACTTGGTGCAATGTATCACCTTAGGACCACAAGGAAAAATCATATGTATCATCTACACAAAACAATACATACCACCATAGAAGTATTATACAACATAGACATAGTTAAGTCAAGACTTTCATCATATAGTCAATAAGATCAACATCATGCATAAAGACTCATGTCATGCACATCTTCATAACAAGTAGACAAATACTACTATGTCATGCATAGGGAACACATACATAGTGACATGCATTAGAACACCTTCCTAGAACTTCCTAAGGAGCTACTTGTGCAATGTCTAGATGAGTTCATTAATTCTACCTATCCTAAGTAACCTCCCTTAAGTCATTCTATTTAGGGTCCTAGTCATTTAACTTTCATTGACCATTTTACTTTAGGGAAACTATCTCCTCAACCAACATTATGACCATGGGTGCTAAACATGGAATTTTGTTTTGTAGAGCCTTACACAAATCGAAGGTGTTCCTACCTAGCAAAGGTAGAACATTAACATACACCCTAGCATCATAAGTGAATTCGCTTTGCTAGATCCTATGTGGCATGCATAGTTTATGTAACTTAGGGCAAATCATGGAAATATCAACTCTACACCCTTTGTTGGGTCATGAGGCTATCCATCCCGTGAGGACCGTAGTTAACCCTACCTCCCCTACTTGAGAAAGTGTCACTCCCTCAGATAAGGACCGTAAAGAACCCTATGTTCCCTATTTGGTAAGTTTCACCCCCTCATCTACAAGTTCAGTTGGTGCTAAGCTAAGTTCCCTTTATTGAAAAAGCCTTTATTACATTTATTTATAAAAACATAGGCTTTGGATATTCATTATTCATATGCTAATCGCATATTCAAGAACCTATCTAGTTTTGGAGTATTCTATGAAACACCTCTCAATTTTTCTCCATTAACGATATCATCATTCATGTGTGTGAGTGTATAAATAGATGTGAGCAAACCTTTCACAGACCACATAATGTCACACATGTTCATATATCAATGCATTAGTCCATAGGCATATCTATATGAGCAATCCTTTTACATACCTACTAAGACACTATGCACATTCATACCTAATCTTATCATATACATCATATTCATAATATGTTCACATATTCATCCTTCATATACATAGAAACCAAATCTAGCAACTATGCTATCAAGATACACATGTGCAATGTATAGACAAGGTCCCATACCCTTGCCCATACAAGTACACCTATCAAGTCATCCTTGCAAGGAATTCATAACATACTTCAAATACATATACTTTACATGCATAGAAGTACATATTAGTGAATATGAGAACAACCTTTCATTTAGACACCATAAAATATACTACTTGTAACATGGATGTAAGCGAGAGTGTGTGTACATTGGTCAATATGATCACATAATGACTATCAATTAATACATGAGGCAGCCATCCTCTTAGACAAAATTATACTTCCAACAACATACCACACAACACATAATAGCATAGGAGGCAAAAAAATATAAACATTATAACCAAGGCTTCTAAGTTTAGCTATTTACACTTTCATATAAGGGGTAGATGGGTATGGGATACTAAACATTTTAACACATCAATGGCAGTATCTACATCATACCCTAACATGAATATACGCATTCTCATACAATAGCCACACAACCTAGATGACTACTAGATAGGAAGATAGGCACAGTTACATAATAAGGTGATCTTCTAAATCTCTAAATCATATATTCATCAATTTTCCTTCAAGTCCATGGTCAACACCTATATAATGACAATACAGTAAACACCGCCACCATAAGTGGACCATACCACACAATGTCATACAAGGTTTCATCAACATTACTATAAAGAAATAGAGAAGTCGAAGAGTAAAGGAAATAAACATTCTTACCAATTTCTCACCCATTGATCATCATTTATTACTACACCCTATTCATAAATAAAACACATATATGGCAGTAGCTAAATGTACTTCAAAAATTAGAAACCATGTAGAAGTCGGTACAAGATTATACTATATCATAATACAACACATCAACATACTAGGGAAGTAGAATAACATAGATTATTAGATAATTTACCTTGTATTGAATTTTTATAATATTTCATACATATTATAAGTCTAAGGAAATATCTAAAACTGCATTAAACCATATTGAAATCGTAATTTCATACCTTCAAGATTAAGGTTAAAACATAGGCGTTTAGGCTAATCGATTTGCTAGAGTATAGAAGACTTTACCAATACTATGAAATCTCTAAGGCTCTAATCATCATTCATATTTTATCAAAAATACAGTCAATAGGTAGTAGATAGTTCAGTAGGAAATCAAGAAGAAACCATGCTTGATATAACAACAACTCAAGATCCATCACACACTTATATTTTTGACTTCATAGCCTAAAGGAATCGAGATCAATTCATGAAAGCCTTTATTAGATTGTTCATTTAGGATTTATACCTACAAAATTCATCCATTATATCACCCTAAAATAGAAGATACAACAGTTAATACATAATCACAACCTTACACAAACAATTCCACTATCAACTTCAAGATAACAAATAGAAACACACGCTATTCATGTTCAAATCTTAATACATTTATAATCATGGAATGATCATAATTAATTAAACATGAATTCATGTAAATAACAGCATATACAATTACCTCAACGTAATAGAATCATAATTCAATCGATAAAAAATTAAGATCATTAGGCCCATGTAAGGCTAAATCATTTTGGTGATAGAGCATGCCTTCATCTTGCAATTGGATCGAAGACCACTTCCAAATCAGTACATAATCATCAATAAATTCATATTATGCCTTTCAAATCAGTTTAGGAAAGAACCCATGGCAGATTGAAGAAGAAGGACTTTGATCATATTTTTCTCTTTTGCAATCTTTGAGAATGACTCTCTAGATGAAAAGATAACTAGCGATGAAGATAACCATTCCTTTTTCTAGTTGAAAACCTATTCAACATGATGATTCATCCATGTAAAACCCAGATTGAATCTGTTCTTTAGCTTCACCAACAATTGTGGTTTCTAGAGAGAGTATTTTTGGAGGGAAAGGTTTCAATCTTGTGAGAGGATTCTAGAATGGGGTGATCACATTTTTGATGACTTATATATAGAAAAAAATATCTAAATAAACGTATTATAGTCAGTATATGAGGTGGGGTGAATTTACCATTCACCCCTGTAATTAACCAGACGAAGTCTGCCAGTTGCAGGCCACGTTTGACGATGGCAATAACGTAACGTCAAGGCCATGACGGGCCGTCACTGGCATTCGTCGCCTGAAACATAGCCAAATTGGATTAATACGTTCTCAAGGCATGTTTCCATCGACGATACCAGCTTTATAGTCCGTTGGTGGACCAACGATCCGTTGTTGGGTCCGTCAATGGACACTGCTCAGGCAATGTCTTAGGCAGCTTTAAGTCCTTCTTTTTGGGCCTCTTGTGGGGCCCTTAAGAAGTTGTACCCTGACATTTCCAACGTGATTACGAACCTTAACGAGTTATAGACCTTACACATAAGAAAAAAAAACACATGTAAGACATCCAAACGGCCTTGGCCCCAACATGACCTATGATGAACGTCTTAGGGGCTTTCGTTCGAACGCCTTGGACGTTCATGGGCTTTTAACCTCAAAACGGTACGAAACTTCATATAACACCTTTAATTATCGTTTTAAAAAATTTCAAGACTTATTAGACTCATTTAATACATATTTAGACATGCATAGACATATGAGGCACATAAGCAACTAGTCGTCGAACGTCTTGGTCGTGCCTTGATGTTAAACTTACAAATATCTTCACCTTTTCACACTGACTCTTTATAATATAATTAGACATTTTATAACCTTATTACATCATGAAACTCCCATAAACACATAGAACCATATAGTAGGCATCTAGGTGACTTAGTCGTCCGTTGACGTTCAACTTCCAATACCTCTAATATTTTAGCTACTGCCTCCTGTATACTATATTCTAAGCATATTTAGGACATTATAACTTTAAGAATAATATATTAGTCTCTAAGCACCTTATCTCATTTTCAGGGTCTTACACTGAGTTCTTCGTTGTTGTCCCCCCTTAGTGCTTTTCCCTTGTCTGAATTCTGGTAGGGGAAGGAATCTGTAGGACCTTTGGATCTAGTAAAATATGGATGATTAGCTAGTTTAATCAACACATACAAGTTTCAAAGTACCTGA
This sequence comes from Solanum pennellii, assembly GCF_001406875.1. Lineage (NCBI taxonomy): Eukaryota > Viridiplantae > Streptophyta > Magnoliopsida > Solanales > Solanaceae > Solanum > Solanum pennellii. Next base: position 43,993,663 of record NC_028643.1, on the reverse strand, counting down.
GGAGGAAAACAACTCAAAGGAAGATTTGTCAGTTTAAGTTTAGAATACCAAATGCAGCATATCACATAGACAGCAGATAGAGACACAAAGTTGTGTTGTTTGAGGAGATCTTAACCAACGAGTAAAGGGAAACTATATTTTCAACCAGAAGGAGTTTGCATGTTTTAGTTTGACACTATCTCAGAAAGGTTAAAAAACATTGAGCCAAGGTCTTCTTGTTGCTTCTCTTTGACGTCTGTTAATCTGAGCTTCACATTTCCTAGTCGCATAAAAGGGAAAGAATGAAAATATTTTACAATAGGGGTCGGGCCTTTGAAGGCTGCCTACCTAACTCACAAGTAGAATTCAGGACCTAAGTAGATCGGATAAAAGAAATACTTGTTTGCATTCATCCATACATTATGATTACAAGGGAATTGCAAATAACAACAAAGCTTTTAAAAGATAAAAGGTGGGCCAATCTCAATTGTTCTTTTTCTTTTTGTAAAATCAGCCACAGGGAACAGACTCAACTTGAATCTTTCCTATGCTGATGCGATATTCCATGTCATGGCAGAATGCAAGACACTTTTTAGTGAAATGGTCTATGGAATTTTTATTGAGGCAATGTTTTCGAACTTTGAACCCAAGGGAATACAACACATCCACGTCCTTGAATAAAGGGGTGAAGACTTCGTATCAAATCAATATTGAATAGACTTCCAACATTGTTTTCTTGAAAGGCATGAACGAGCAACGAAAGAATATAGTCCTCTCAGTGACTGGTATGTCGAGCCGTGGTTCATCACATGCAATGATGACGCCGTTACACCAACTCTTCGTAGTACTGTCCATAGCGAGCAAACAACAGACCGCATTCATTAACTCAATATACTCCTCTATCATGTGCCCTTTCTTGTTTGAATGACACTCACAAGTATTGTCGAGATCCCCTGATCCAACTTTGGAAGATGCTCTTTCGATGGTCCTCAACATACATCTGGCTCTATAATGCTCGAAAATGAGGGCGCACAAGATGGATTCCCTCCTTGTTCGGTGTTCTTGTGGATATACTTTGAGAAAGATTTTCTGGTCACCTTTTGCCAAACGTCCTTCGAGAGAAGGTGTGTAGGCAAGAGCTTCCTCATAAAATTCTTCAATGTTCTCCAACTCGGGGGTCTTCGAAGGAAATATTAAGTCATATAGGCGCTTTCCGCGCTACTTTCGTATGTCGATCATCTCTTCTTCAGGTTGTTCAGTATGGATACTCTTTCCTTTATCCATAGACTTGATCTCACCTTTTCTTATATGATGGGGTAGTGTTTTAGGATTTGTTAATAGGATTTCACTTTTGGTTGAGAAACTCAAGATTCGGAAAATTTGGTCGGACATTTTGTAATAGTGAGTATTGTATATTTCTTGATATTTTTGACAAGTGGTGGATTACAATGTCCTCATTCAAAACAACATATCATATGAATAGTTAAAATCACATAATCGTGTACTAAACATACAGGGGACCCTTTTGTGCAAAGGCTAGGCCTAGCACATTTGCACGATGTACGCGTGGAATTAAACAAGTTAATCACCCTTAAGTAAAATTCACATAACAAGGGGATAAATTGGGGGATTAATGAACAGAATAAAAAAGTAACAGACCACGCGGGGGCCTTTTAAATATATAGAAATGACAGAAATACATATAGAAAAACGCACGCAGGGGCAAAATAAACTATGCTATCCTTTATGGCCCTGCTCCTCCGCTGCTTTTAGAGTCTTATAGTGCTGAAACATGCATCGTAGTATCAACAGGTAATCCTCTTTCTTCCCAATTGTCGTATTGCATCCCTTTTATCTTCTCTTTAACCCCTGAGTTGAAATCATCGAAACTGCGTCTCAGCCTTTCTAATTCTTGAGTTTCCTTATCAAGAGCATCTTGATTATCCACAAACTTGGCGTACATTTCCCGGGACTCCCATTTCATTTCTCGTAATTTGATTACTTGTTTGGCCTCTTTGTCTTCCCTGTTGCGACAACTCTTCGGTACATGAGAGGAATTACTTCGTATGTTCCTTTTCAGCCAATTCTTTTTCATCCAATCCTTGTAAGTTTCATTATACCCAGCGTTGAACCGATCGGGAGCAATGGTGTCTTTCTGCATTCGTTGTGCCCCTTTCCATTCCCTCAGCAGTTCTAAAGGGTCATCCACTTTGTCATCCCCAATATCATTCCAATAGGCGCCATAGTACGCCTCTTGAGGTGTGGTTTGCCTCCTCCTAAACTCTCATAGGACTCTGAAGGGTGCGTAAGGACAGATACACCAAATATGTGGAAGACGAAGTATGAGTTGTCTACGGCATCTCATGATTACCTTCCTTGAGATAAAGCAATCGAGCATCCATTGGAGATCTTCATCTCTTATCTCTGAGAAAAACTGAGCCCATCTTCCTCTAGTCCTTTGATTCTTAAAATTTGCCCAAAATAGCATGTCATTCAAATCTTTGAGAGTGTTCTTATTATCCAAGGTATGCAATTCCTCAGTCCCATGCCCTTTGCTAGATGACTCGAAATCCACCATTGATGGAGCAGGTTACATCCTTGAAAGTAACGATGTCCCTCTTTGCACTTTCCTAGGGCTCGATACATGTCGGACAGTATGAGGGAGCAATGGGATAATATTTAACTTTCCCTTGATTCTTCAACCCTTTTAACAACGTTTGTGCAAGCATTATAACTAGAGTGTTGATATTCAAGTTCGGGCCGTGTTGAAAAACCATTGTTCCCAATAATGCGATGAAAAATACTATGGTTCGGATCCCGTTCCATTCTATGTAGGTAATTTTGAACTTTTGGTTATAAATTTCATAGAGGCTCGCGTGTCTGAATCTGACGTAGAGATCTCAGAACGCTACGATTGATTCTCGGCTTTAGTAAGTGTAATATTGTCCTAATCCCAACCAGTCTGCGATATCTTAGATAGAAGTCTTGTTTGGGATGAGGATGTCCTCTTGCTTTCTCACTCTTATTTCTAGCCCTGTACAAACTGTGTTGATGCAATACTGAATTTCCTCAATCTTTGGGGTGATTTCCACAGTTCTGAATCGGAACACCATTTTTTCGTTGTCCCAATAACCTGTGAGGACTTCTATCAACTCAATTCAACCCTTTATGTTGATTAACTCGGTTACGGCGCCCACATACTTGTTGAGGGCTCTTCTATGATCTTCGTCAAGGTTGTTAAACCACGTTTTGAGTAGAGGTGGTACCTCCACGACCATGTAGAATTTTGGAAAGCGATTCATACCTTCAAAACAAAACCGATTTAAGTTTATCCACCCCATATTTTATTTCCACATGTACGTTATTCAAATGTCAAGCATAATTATATGTCCTGAGGTCGGAGACCTTGGACATGATTTTGGCGGTTTCAGCTAATGGAATTAATACGCCTTAGGTATTAAGCTGTCTTAGGATAATGCTTAGATTCGGTTGTGGTTTTTCTCTATCTTTGGCTGACTAGAATTTTTTTCAAAGTGACGGTTACCCGAGTCGTATAAACTACGGGGTGAAGCTAACAAATGGTGTTTGATGACCGCAAGCCAACTATTCGTTTGTTATTCCAAATGAAGACTTGTGTGTTTCTTAAAAGAGTCGTGGTATGCAACGTAACTCCCTTTATCCTAATGCAACTATTTGCCATTTGGAGGAAATATGTCATGAAAAAATGCAACATATTTAACAATACGATCAAAAAATAAGTAAACAATTATTTCACATAGCCAAAAAAGTTTATTTTTAATGTTAAAATTCTCCACTCTATTTTATGCTTTTTCGGAAATATTATATTTTAGAGTTTTTTGACTTTTTTACAGTCGCCACTTTATTTTTAAGAAAAATTAAGAAAACCTGGTTTTCAAAGGATTAAAACAGTAAACCTAGTGAAAACTATTAAGGGGTTCGAGGATTAAAATTTTTATTTTAGGAAGGTGTTAAGGCATAGTCAATTTCGGGTTGATACACTTTAGTGCAAATGGAAAATCAAAAAAATAGGTCGGGGCACTGGTATTCGGGCCTTGGATGAAAAAAAGAAGGGGTTTCACTGATTTCAGGGCGTTGTATGAGATGTTTAAGACTAAAGTATGGTCCTGGTCAAAAGGGTATCAGAATTGAAGTGGAGAAATAGATGGGCTGCTGAAGATTGATACAAAGGAGCCCAAAATCTAAATAGGTATAGCCAATTTGAATTTAATTTGTGACTTACATTGAAATCTTGAATAAGATGAATATCGAAGGTCAATTTACTAACTTCTTAATTTGAACCAACGTAAAACAATCGACTCAAATATAGACTAATAACTCAAAAATATATTCTATTGAATAATTAAATTAATCAATAAAATTTTAATTTAAAACAAGCTATTTTTGATGTAATTTATGAATATTCATAAACTATACCAATTATATATACACACACACACACACACACACATGTATATATATATATATATATATATATATATATATTTGAGT
>NC_028643.1:43977567-43988275 GCF_001406875.1 Solanum pennellii | reverse complement strand
TATATATATATATATATATATATATATATATATATACGACCTTATAAAGACTTTGCAAAATGACACAATTTCTTAAAATGACTAAGGAAATATTTTGAATTTTAAAGTCGATTATTCAAAACTGTGGCGTACTTAAGAAGCTTGATAATTAATTTATAAGGGAGGTTTACAAATGGGTGTCAATAATACCTAGTGTCTAAATGTGTTTATGTGAAAGCATGACTCATAAAGTTACACTTGTACACTTATGCATGGATAAAGTAAAGTATAAACATGTGTGACATTTATGTGTTATGTGAATGGTTTGCTCACATATAAGTATGCACACACACATTTATGAAGATCTAGTCAATAGAGGAGCCTTGTTGCTCAAGTGTATCCTAAACTAGATAGGTGCTTACATATGCTATGTTCATGTGAAAGGGTTTCTCACATGATATAGGTTGAGGAATTCTTATATATAACCGATGAGCTAAGCATATGAGGGAATAACTCTCCTAAATCCTATATTTTATAAAGTAAAGTTAATAAAGGCTTTTTTAATAAAGGGAACTTCACTTAGAACCGCCTGAACTTTAAGTAAGGGGTGTCCCTTCCAATTGTAGGAAGGTAGGTCACCATAATCCTTATGAGGTGGAAAACTATAATAACTCAATTGGCATAAAGAGGATTTCCAAAAGGAAATAATCATAATTCCCCATTTAGCGTGAAGGGGGTTTTCACATATATGCCTCGAAGTTCAAGAACTATGCTTGCCACATAGGATCTAGCAAGTGAATTCACTTACTATGCTAGAATGTGTTAAGGTTCTCCCTATGCTTGGTGAGAACACCTTCCATTGGTGTAAAGCTCTACAACACCAAATTCAATGTTTAGCACCCATGGTCTTAGTGTCGGTTAAGGCTACATTCTCCCTAAATTAAAATGGACAGTGGAAGTAAATGACTAAGACCCTAACTAGGTTAACCTTAGGAGGTTACTTAGGATAGGCTGAAGTAATGAACACACCTAAAGATTGCACAAGTGGCACCTTAGGGATTTCTGGGAAGGTGATCTAAGGTGTATAATTATGGTTAGGTCTTTATGCATAGCATATGAGTATGTGTCTACTTGTTATGAAGATGTGCATGGTATGAGTATATATGATGTGGTCTTATCCTTATATGTACTGTAATGGTCTTAATGACTATATGATGAAGGTATTATATTGACATGAATGAAGTTGTCCTCACTTACTAGTTGATATATGAAATAGAATGTTAATGCTTGTGGTCTTGTGATAGGTTTACTGAGTATGTGTGAGTAGGGTCTTATAATGATTTATGTGAAGTGAAGTAAATAGATGTGCTAATAGAGTCTTGACTTAAATGTGTGTATGAGGGAATACACTTCTATAATGATATGTGGTGACTTGTGTAGTTGTATGTATGGTTTCCATGTGACCTTAAGGTGATGCATTGAAACAAGTATCAATAAAAGGTTACTTAGAAGGTTAAGGAATTTAGAAGGAAAGGATTCACTGTAAAGAGAAAATAAGCTCACTATAATGTGAAAGTGCTCACTGTAAAGTGACCCTAAAAGTGGATTAAATTCTATATATTATTTTATATGATGTTTAGCTTTTGAATATATCTATATGAAGTATGATAATTATATAAAGGCTATTATAGAATTGTTTTATGAAAGTTCACTAAACAAGGCATGAAGTATAATTTTAAGAAAATGTCCTTTTTTAATGCATGTTTTTGCATGGTTGCCATACTTAGTTCATTCTTCTACTAACTCCATTCTTCTCCACTTTTTACACAAAGTGTAGGTTATGTATTCATAAAGGATGTCTCTATTATTGAGGAGCTTGTTATGTATTTTCCCAAGCTCAAGCAAAAGGAATTCTTAAGATTCAGGGATTTCCTATGTCAAATTATGGTTTACTATAAAGATCTTTAATATTATAATTATGTATAATGTCGTTAGGGTTGTGTAGTCAAATCCGGGTTTATGCAATAGACGTAACCGGCGTCGTCGTCCTCTTTGAAGAATAAGACTAGCCTTTTAGCTTACATCAACACATTCATCAGTCGAATTTAGCGGATATTTTAAAACTTTCATTACTTCTAAGAAGAGGTTTACATATACCTCTGCATACACATAATGTGTGTGTGTGTGTATATATATACATATATATATATATATATATATATATATATATATATGTATATATATATATATATATGTATGTATGTATCGAGTATACATAGACCCTTCGTATAGGAAGGCTACATAGACTTCTACTTTTATTGCACATATATATGTATAAGATAGAACATAGTCTTAAAGATTGTCTCATCTCATACCATCTAAACGATCAAAGAAATTTAGGCATAGCCCTACATCAATGTAAAGAAGACAAATATAGGCTTATACAAATCGTAGTTAAATGAAAATAGAGTGAACATAGAGTCTTAGAAAACAAATCAACTCCATAAGCTAGATATTGGCATCGTCCTTAGAAAGCGAGGACCTACCCACTTGAATGGTAGAGAATATCCAAGCCTTCTTCAAGTCGTCTCGAATGAGCCTTCAACAAGCGGAACCTAAAATGTTGGGGAAAAGGAATAAATGGGGTTAGTACGCCACTTGTACTAACTATGAGACCATATACACATAAATTAATAAAACATGCTATGAAATGGACATTTAATTGGTATGGATTTTTCATTTAAAACCTTGATACATATTCAACAAGACCACACCAATCCATATTCCACATTTATTAAGTCATAGGAATGTTCAACACAATACTACACCATCAATTCTAGTCAAGTAAACCATTCATACCATATAAGTAGATACATACTCAAGTAACTCTACATTCAAGTCATACTATCAATAAGCATGAATAAGAGTATATTTCATTATAACAAAGCAAGATAATTACCCATGAACCCCAATCAAGTCAACAATTGCAATGATCAAGTAAAGCCCCATAACCTTACTCAATCAAGTAACCCAACAAGAACAATGACTAACAACATACTTCACATAATATGACGTTTAGATATACATTTCATATTATGTTAACAATATAAGCCAACACATATTCATAACTGAACTAATCAACATATAGTATTAAAAATGTGCAACTTCATCATATACATATCATATATCATTATAAGCATAGATATACATAAGAACATCCTCCTAAGAATCTTCTCAAGGCTAAATAGTGTAAAACATATGAGAAGTCACATGCCACTACCTAGACTAAGCTAGACCCCTTACTTTATCCTAGTTAGACTTCAATCATTTAATTTGTTTTACCTTTTGAGAACATCTTTCCCTAAGTGACATAGACCACATGAGCTAGTTTTGAATGCGGTGTCATAAAACCCTACATCGATGGCAGGCGGACTACTTGCCAAGGTACTACCAAAACATAAGGCATAGCCACTAAATATATCTACTAGCTAGTATTTCTATGGGCCAACATTGTTAAAGAAATAGGAGATATAAATGGGACCATCTTTATTCTACATGCATTGTAGTCTCCAATATCAAGAGTACTTTAGTGACCTACCTTCTCTCTGTGGGAACGGACACTCCTTGCTGTAGTTTACTCGGTGCTAAGTTACATTCCCTTTTTGAAATGTCTTTAAGCCTTTAATTATCAAGCATAGCTTAGTTTAGGTCATACGGTCTAACCCTTCTATAATCATCATCATCAATAGCTCAATAAGAATTGCATGAGTATAAATCATTTCATTACAATTCATATAAGTGAGGTTAACACATTAGCATTTCATATCATATTAAGACACATTGATAGTCATCACCATCCTTATAACATATACACCTTAATCAACTCACAACATGGTCAACATATTTCAATTAAACATCATACCACCCTATCAATCCTAATACAAGGCTTACACCAATATAACATCATGACTTAATCACAATTAACCATTATTTAATGTTAAGGATAGAGATCATAAGACTTACAAGTCTACATCATAGTTTATCATCAAGGCCTTACAATAAACCCTTATTTCAACCCTGTTTTTGGTATAAAACATCGTAATTCAATATCAACATGATAACAAGACTAGAAGAATCACCATATTACAATTCAATACTAGATCATAACTTAAAATAAGATACCTAGGTCATTCACTTTCTAAGCTAGATCATCTTCTCAAAAACTAGCAGGAAAGACTACAATTTACTCTAACTTGTTCATGATTACTGTAATGACATCAATTAATAAAATTCAAACAATAACCAAGTCTATTGAACCAATTTCTACTTAATTCATGTCAATATCATACCTCCGCTTAAAGGTTAAGGACAATAATTTACAAACTATACCAAACCATCAAGACGTACCATAACTAAGTTAGAATACATGTAAATATATTCATATTTTCCAATAGAAAACATAAAAAAACAAATTCATAACCTAATTTTTGAGATTGAGAAGAACCTACATGAAGACCTAACTTTTGAAAATACTTTGAAAGAACCTTTTAAGGAAAGAGGTCTCAAAGATGAATTAGATCCCATACCTAAATGTTTGATGAATATTTGATGGTTAATTCAATCCTTTACATTCCCAAAATCCCTCCCCTAGCTAGTCTTCAATGGTGCATTCCAAATAGAGAGTGAAAGAAGAGAGACGGAAGATGATTTGTTTGTGAATTATGTTTAGTCTTATGAGCGTTGGGGTCTCTATATGGTTATTTCATTTATTTAATTAGACTCCCTTAAAGCTCTAACTAATAACCTTACGCCCTAACTAATTAAAGAGTCTACTTAAAACATGCAGAGAAATTATAGGCCAATGGACGATACCACGATCGACAATTCGTTGGTCCATTAAGGGTCAGGCCTCCCTCCGTGTTACACAATCATAGTTTTGGTCAGAGACTTGTGAAGGACAATGCTTTATCATTTTTGCTATGTGTTTGTCGACTGTTGGCATCGACGCCCCGTCAATCAACACACGCCCTATTGTTTATGTTTCATTGGTGCACACTGCCCAGGCAGTGTTGCCTCCTACATGGTATGGTCCTCCTCAAGAGCCCTTGGATGGTCCTTGGTTAGTCGTAGCCGGACGTTTCTTCGAAAAATTAACTTAAACACCTACTAACTAATTTTTGACCAATTTTCATGGTTTTCCGACTTCTAAAAGGTAGTAAAATAGGCCAAGGTACCTTGTTTAATATATTTCTTGATGTCATGGACGTTCTTAGACATTTTGGTTTCTAAAGTTCCTAAATGACCTATATTCATTGAAATAGGTCTTAAAAAAGTGTTTAGACCTCATGACTCCTATGTTAAGATTTATGACTCGTCTTAGATTTTCTAAATGATAAATTATCCCCCCATAGTAACAGTCGTCCCTGAATGACAATAATAATCCTTATAAAGAAGGTATAAACTCAAGGCTAGCAGCCCAACGAACAAAAATACATAACAACCTCAATCATATCACTTACACAAGGCAATTCAAAACATCAATTACCATACTTAAGGATCAACATTACATTATGGGGAATATCCTTCTCACAACAACAACATGATCTCAACATGCTTTACATGAGTCAATTATGCCAAAGTTCTACTTATCAACATGCCACATATCATTTAATAAAGACTCATTATATTAAAATGCACAAGATAATTCAAACAAACCAAAAAGCAAAATTTCAAGCTCAATTTTACAAATTCACTGTAATTCACTGTAAAGCTACTCAAAATTGCACATTTTGCAAGACTTCACCAAAAATCAAAGCAACTTCAATTTTAGTCATTATTTTCATTGTTAGTATGAACTAATAACCTTAGTTATCAAATAGATGAGGATAACGGAACTTTATGTCAGCCTCGGCCTCCCATGTTGCACCCTCAACTAGGTGATTCTTCCGTAACACCTTTATGGAAACCACCTCTTTATTTTTAACTTCTTGACTTGCCTATAAAATATTTGAACCAGAACTTGCTCATAAGAGAGGTTATCCGTGATACCAAGACCCTCTATAGGAACAACAGACTACGGATCACCAATACACTTTTGAAGCATGTAAACATGGAAAAATCGGATGAACCGAAGCTAATTCACTAGGAAGATTAAATTCATAGGCAACTTTACCAACCCTTTGCAAGATTTCATTTGGACTCAACTTCCATTTCTTGCCAAATCTAACCATGCCTTTCATTGGTAAAAATTTCAAATACACCTTATCACCTTCTGCGAACTCCAAATCCCTTCTCCTATGATGGACATATGATTTTTGCCGACTATAGGACATTTGCAACCGGTTCCTTATGATATGAACTTCTCAAAAGTCTTATAAACCATATCGGGACCAAGAAAAAAAGGCTCTCCCACTTTAAACCATCCAATAGGATATCTACATCTCCTACCATACAAGACTTCACAGGAGCCATGGAAATGGATGAATGAAAACTATTATTATAAGAAAACTCCACCATAAACAAATGCTTATCCCAATAACCCTTGAAATCAATAATACAAGCCCTAAGCATATCCTCAAGGGTTTGAATAGTACATTTGTCTTGACCATCCATTTGGGGATGAAAAGCGGTACTCAACTTCACCTTAGTACCCAACCTTTTTAGTAATGACCTCCACAACCTAGATGTAAATTGTGTACCTCATATATGATGGATAATGGAATACAATGGCGACACACAATCTCATCTATGAATATCCTATCATAATCTTCCGCCGAATAAGTAGACTTGACAGGAATAAAGTGAGAGGACTTGGTGAACCTATCCACAACCACCCATATAGAGTCATATTGCTTTTGAGTCAAATGTAGACCCACTACAAAATCCTTATTGATGTCTTCCCACTTCAAAGTAGGAAATTTGATTTCTTGTATTAAGCAACCCGTCTTCTAATGTTCATCTTTTACCTGTTGTAAATTCTCGTCACTTAGCGACAAAATCAGCTATGTCCTTCTTCATACCTTCCTACCAATATACTTACCTAAGGTCATGGTACGTTTTTGTCGAACCCGAATGAATGGAGTAGCAGGATCCTTGGGCTTCCTCAAGGATCCAGTTCCTCAACTCATTTATCTTGGGAATACACAATCTTCCTTGGCACCTTAAAATACCATCCCCTCAAAAAAGAATGTCTCATTAAGCTTTCCAAGGACCGATTCCTTGAACTCCATCAGTGATTTATCAAGGTGCTGCTTAGACTTCACCTCAACTACCAATGATTACTCAGAGTTTTGATTGACCTTGAATTCGTCATTCGAAGAATCTTCCAACCTCACACATAACCTAGACAATCTAGAACATCCTTCGCTAGGACTTTCTTGGCTTCAGCAATGTGAGATACACTACCCATAGTCATACAACTTATGGCATCCGCAACCACATTGGCCTTGCCAGGGTGATAGAGGACACTCATGTCGTTATCTTTCAACAATTCTAACCACCTTCTTTGTCGGAAATTCAACTCCTTTTGGGTAAACACATATTGGAGACTCTTATGGTCGGTATAGATATCAACGTAGACACCATACAAGTAATGTCTCCATATTTCCAAGCAAACACCACGGCCGCTAACTCAAAGTCATGAGTTGGATAGTTTCGCTTATGCAACTTAAGTTGCCTAGAAGCATAGGCTATCACCTACCATGTTGCATAAGCACACACCCCAAACCCACCGCGATGCACACAATACACAACAGAACCCTTTGTACCCTCCGGTAAGGTCAACACAGGAGCGGAAGAAAGCCTATTTTTCACCATATGAAAACTTCTCTCACATGCCTCCAACCACTAAATTTTTCTACACTTTTGGATAAAGGTAGTCGAGGGAGATGCAATGGATGCAAAACCCTCAACAAACCTCGATAATAACCCGCTAATCCCAAGAAACTTCTAATATCAATTGGAGTCAAAGGTCTAGGGCAATTTTTCACCGCCTCCATTTTTCTTGGATCAACCTCAACTCCCTCACTAGAGATGATAAGACCCAGAATTTCATCGACCTCGACCAAAACTCATATTGGCTATAGTTTTCAAAAAATTGATGTTCTGTAAGTATTAGGAACACCACTCTTAAATGGTCATGTGCTCACCCTCATTTTTTGAATATACCAAGATGTCGTCAATGAAGACAATGACAAATCAATCTAGGTAATCTCTAAACACCATATTCATTAGGTACGTAAATGCTGCCAGAGCATTAGTGAGACCAAAGGACACTACTAAGAACTCATAATTATCATATCTAGTCCAGAATGTCATTTTTTGTATATCCTCACCTCTCACCCTAAGTTGGTGATATCTTGACCTCAAGTAAATCTTGGAAGAGTAGCTTTCCCCTTTGAGTTGATCAAATAAGTCATCAATCCGAGGGAGAGGATACTTGCTCTTGATTGTGACTTTGTTGAGTTGGCTGTAATCAATATCAAAATAAATTTCTCTTTCTGTAGGAATACCGAGAATATCATTAGTAAAAACCTCTAGTTTTTCACTCACTACTGGGAACGACTTTATGGGAATAATTTTGGAGTCTAGATCTTAGACTCTTATAATATGGTATCGACAACCTTTTTAGTTCATTTTGCATGCTTTTATACAAGGGACGGTACGACCTCTAGTAATAGAGTTTTCCCCCTTCCACTCTACAATGGGTTCATTTTGATAGTTAAACTTCACCACCCTTGTGCTACAACTTAGAAGGAAAGAAAGCATGCAACCAATCCATATCCAAGATAATATCAAATCAAGCGTATCGAGTTCTACTAATTCAACCTAAGAAATTCTATTTGGCACATTAAAGGACGATTTCTATACACCCTTTTTGCAACAACTGACTCACCCATCGGAGTATACACTATAAAAGGTTCATGCAAAATATCGGGTAAATTGTCAAACTTTTTTGCTACTAAAGGAGTTAAAAATGATAATGTAGCACCGACATCAAGTAAGGAATATAAATCAATAGAGAATAAGTTCAACATACCGGTCACCACGTCGGGAGAAGTGTATTGCTTCCCCTACAACTAGAGCATAGAAGCGGTTCTTCTTTGGAGACTCATTTGAACCACTTGCTTGAGCTTGAACAGTACCCTTGTCTTGACTCGTCACATATGGGAAATCCCTAACCTTGTGCCCGCTCTAACAGCAACCAAAACAATTGTCTGTCCCCTTACGGAAATCACCATACTGCTTCTTGCCACATTATCCACACGATATCTTCTCGGTTGGTGAACTAGTACCTTTTCCCTTCTTAGGCTTAGGGTTAGACACCCTATCACCACTAGCCTAAGGGAACTTGGAAGGAATTTGACTAGAAACCCGCTTCTTAAATCTATTCTTGTCTTTTATCTCAAGCCTATTCTTTGAAGAACCTCCCTCAAACGATATTGACCTCTTAGCATCTCTACTCTTTCTCTTAGACCTTGCCTCTTCCACATCCTTGGCATGCACCATAAGACAGGAAATGTTCATGTTGTCATGTAGCATAGAAGAATGACACTCCTCTTGCAAATGATCTGACACTCCTATCACAAAGCGGCTCATTTCATCTCTAGGATTGGAAACCAAAGAAGGAGCATATTTCAAAAATTTTGTGAATATCAAGGAGTATTCATGAACACTCATGCCCCCTTCGCAAAGGTTGATGAACTCCACCACTTTAGCTTCCTTCATCTCTGTAGGAAAGAACCGATCAAGAAAAGTCTTCTTAAAGATATCCCAAGTCACCGGACCACCACTCAATGGCCTATTATCTATCCATTGGACAAACCATGCTTGAGCCACGTCCTTGAGTTGATAAGTGGCCAACTCGGCCTTCTCACTTTTGGACAACCCATAACCAAGAGTATCTTATAGACTTCATAGATGAATTCTGAGGGTCTTTATAAACCTTAGACCCATATAAGATTGGATATTTCATATGAGTGAAGTCCCTTAGACGGGAGGCCATGGTAGCTATTTGTTGATTTGGATGGGGTACCACCTCCTGGTTTTCTTGGGCCGTCGAAGCTTGTGCTTGAGTAGTGATATCTTGGGCCATTTGAAGAAGAGCGGCCCTCATATTCTCATCCGTCAAAGGAGGAGGATACAGTGGAGCTTGTTCCATATTAGAATCTTCTTCAAGTGGAGGAACTTTATTTCCATGGGGAGGAGCTCCTACATTTGTAATTTTCTCTTCAAGTCTTCGTGCCACATTCCTTCGAGTGTTCATTCTTCCTCTAATCACAACAATAGGATTAGATGCAAAAGTACACCATAAGTATACTCTAATGGCACGATATAAGATTTCCAAGAAAATGAGAGCTTCCTAGGCATCATGTAGGTTCCCATCCATAAGTGTGGCGCGCTTCACAATTATTAACATGAACTTATATACACGTGGTTTAGATACACATTTACTCTAAGATAATTCAACCTCATGCCTTTTTTGGGTTTACATCCTATACATAACCGGCGTCGTCATCCTCTTTGAGGACTAACACTAGCCTTTTAGCTTACATCATCACATTCATAAGTCGAATTTAGTAATACATTTAAAACTTTCATTACTTCTACGAGAAGGTTTACATAGACCTCTACATACACATAATATATATATCGAGTATACAAAGACCCTTTGTATAGGAAGGTTACATAGTCTTCTTCATTTATTGCACACATTCACACACACAATATA
>NC_028643.1:43921597-43977032 GCF_001406875.1 Solanum pennellii | reverse complement strand
TATATATATATATATATATATATATATATATATATTTATATATATAAGATAGAACATAGTCTAAATGATATTCTCATCTCGTACCATCTAAACGATCATAAAAATTTGGAAATAGCCCTACATCAATGTAAAGAAGCCATATAGGCTTATACAAATCAACACCAATCAATATCTCACATTTAGTAATTCATAGGCATGCTTATCACAATACAAGAACGTCACCAATTAAACATTTCCACTATAAACGTAGATACATATTCAAGTAATTGTACCTCCAAATCATACTAACAATTACATTTCATTATATCAAAGCAAGACAAATACCCATGAACCCTTATCAAGTCAACAAGTGCAATTGCCCAAGCAAAGCCCCATAACCTTACTTAATCAAGTAACCCAACAAGAATCATGACTAACATCCTACTTTACGTAACATGACATTTAGATATACATTTAATCTTACTTTAACAATATACATCAACAGTTATTCATAAGTAAACTAATCAATATATAGGATCAACAATGTGTAAATTCATCATATACATATCATATATCATTATAAGCATAAACGTACATAAGAACATCCTTCTATGACTTCCCTCAAGGCTAACTAGTGCAATGCTTAGGTAGAGTCCCATACCCCTACCTAGACTAAGCTAGAACCCTTAGGTTATCCTAGTTAGAGTTCTATCATTTAATTCATTTTACTATTTTGGGACCATCTTGACTTAACCGACATAGACCACATGAGCTAATGTGGAATCCGGTGTCATAAAACCCTACACTGAATGAAGGCGGACTACTTGCCAAGGTAGTACCAAAACATAAAACATAGCAACTACGTGGATCCACTAGCTAGTATTCCTATGGGGGAAACATAGTTCAAGAACTAGGAGATATAGTTGGGACCCTCTTTATGCTACATGTATTGTAGTCTCAAAATCTCAAGAGTACTTTCTTGCTCATACATTCGTTATGTGGGAAGGGACACTCCTCATGATAGTTCACTCGGTGCTAAGCTAGAGTCCCTTTTTTGAAATTTCTTTAAGCCTTTAATTATCAATAATATCTTAGTTTAGGTCATAGGGTCTAACCCTTGTATAATTATCATCATCAATATCTCAATAAGAATTGCATGAGTATAAATCCTTTCATTAAAATTCATATAAGTGAGGTTAGCACATTAGCATTTCACATCATATTATGGCACATTGATAGTCATCACCATCCTTATAACACATACACCTTAATCAACCTCACAACATAGTCAAATCATTTCAATTCAACATCACACCATCCTATACGTCCTGATACAAGGTATACTCCAATATATTATCATTGCTTAATCACAATTAACAAGAATTGGAAGTAATGAAAAGGAATCATATGACTACAAAGTATAATTCATAGTTCATCATCAAGATCTTTCCATAAACCCTCAATTCAATCCCATTTGGATGTACAACTTCATAATTCAATAATCAACATGATTAAAAGGCTATAAGAATCACTACATTAAAATTCAATACTAGATCACAACTTAAAAAAATACACTTAGGTTAATTCACTTTCTAATAAAAATCATCATCTCAAGAACTAGCATGAAAAACTACAATTGACTCAAGTTTATTCATCATCAAAGAAACAACGTCAATTAATAGAAATTCAACCAATAACCAAGTCAATTGACCAATTTCAACCTAATTTATGTCAATATCCAACCTAGGGTTAAGGGTTAAGGATCATCATCTACAATCTATACCAAGTCATCAAGATATACTAAAATCAAGTTAGAATACAATTTAATATATTCATATTATGCAATATAAAACATAACCAATTCAATTCATAACCCTAATTTCGTGATTTAGAAAAACCCATATGAAAACCCAGCTTTTTAAAATATTTTGAAAGAGACCTATGAGGAAAGACGTCTCAAAGGTGAATTAGATACCATAACTCAACATTTAATGAAGATTTTTTTGTTAAATCATTCCTATGCAGCCCCCAAATCCCTCCCCTAGATAGCCTTCAATGGTGTCTTCCAAATAGAGAGAGAGAAAGAAGAGAGAAGGAGGAGGATTTGTTTTGTAAATTATGTTTAATCTAATAAGGGTTGGGGCCTTTATATGAGAAGTTAAATTAGTTAATTATAATTACTTTAATCCCTAACTAACCCTTAAACCCCGTTAATTAATTTTATGAGACTTAACTTAAATTGTGCAGAAAATGGACCCTCACACACGGAACCCCGTCAACGGTCCGTCTGTGATCGATGTGCACTATGCCTTTCGTGTTGCACAACCATCGTTTAGTTCAGAGACTGTGCATCTGAGAGTCACCAAAATTTTGGCTAATTGTGAGACGACGTTTGCAATCGATGCCTCACCGATTTGATGGCCTCTCGTGGTCCTTGGATAGTCGTACCCGTATTTTTCAACCACGAATCATCTTTGACACATGTTATACACCGTTCGACCTAATTTCATGGATTTCTAACTTCTATAAGCTAGTCAAATAGGTTTAGGCATTTTAGTACCTCTTAGAACTATTTTTCGAATGCCATGGACGTTCTTAGATGTTTTGGTTGATAGAAATCCTAAATGACTTATATTAATTAAAATAGGTCTTTAAAAAGTGTTTAGAACCCGTGGAACATATGTTAGGTTTTAAGACTCGTCGTGGAATTTCGAAATGTTATGAACATAGGACCTTAAACATGTAAAGAAGGTCATGAACTTGGAACCTTCAATATAGGTAGAAGGTTATGATATTGTTAAAGTTGAAAGACATAATCGTATACTTCTTGTGTGAATGATGTACTTAGGGATAGGTTATCCTGAGCGTCATGAAACCATCTCTAAGAAAGTCATTTAGCTATCTTTATATACCATAGATCAGCAGCCCTAGAGGGCCCATATTTGGTAGGTGCATTATGATTAGGTAATGACTAAGAAATGGTATATTTTCATATTCCCTTATGTTATTGAACTTACTCTATGAGAACATGGATAAAACCTATAGAATATGCCTGTGGTAGTAGGTATACTTGAGAAGGATACTACATTGCAAAGAAGACCTTGATATTCCTTAATCATGTGCCTACATGGGATGTATCCTAGTTATACCCTTGGTAGGTAGAACACCCTCCATCAAAGTACGGTAGACTCTGGATTCCATGCCTAGAAAGCATGGTCTATGTCGGTTAATGCATGTTCATCATGATGGATGCATTCTAGTTTTGGGGAAGTTATACAACCTTTAGGTAATGGAATGGGATGCTATTTATACATGTCACGAGTAGGCTTTGAAGATGCTAGGATGTTATTTCCCTAGGTCTGTCCAAGACCATTTTTTTAACTCCTCTAAATGCTTAATTGAATCTTAATTGGATAAATCAATGATTAATACTTAAGTTACTGCATGTGAAAGAAAAAGTACTTATCTAGAGTATCTTTGAGAATTTCTTAGGTGGGCTTGAAGAGGGTGTATGGGCGATCTCTTCATGTCTTACTTAGGTGATTCTTAGAGTTACTTTAGGTAGGGATTTAATTAATGAGATGGGAATAATCTTACCTAAGTTAGTCTTAAGGATTCTTTCAGTGTGCTTGAAGAGTGTGTCTGGGAGGTCTATTTTTGTCTTACATATGTACAACATAGGATAACCTTTGGTAAGAGGGTTATATGCTTATATAGCTAAAGAATTCTTAATTTTATAATGTAGATAACTTGGAATATGTCTAATATGTGTTTTCGTTTATTTGAAGGTGGTTTGATATACTTGGTTTATGAAGTTTTCCTTAAAAGAACATAAAAGACCATGTTTTATATAAATGTCCTTTACCATGATTTTATTACATATAAACATACTTAGTGCATTCTAATGTACTAATTCCATATGTATTGTCTTATCTCTAAAGGAGTCGGTGTCAATTGAGAGTAGTCATTTAAAGTGAAGCTTGGATATTAATATTCTTTTAAGAAAGTTGTGGTACTTCTTCAATTGATTCGAGGACATAGCGATGATTAGCATTTTATTTCAAAATACATTGTAATAGACTTTTCTATTGTCATCTTTTTGATGTACAGGCCGTGACCCAAGATATTTTTGTGTCTAAGATGGCGACAATGAGACATAGCATTTCCGATGTTTTATACAATGTGATTTTGAGATGATGTTGTGAAAAGTTTTAATTCCACACTAGTTTTCATATATATATGTGTGTGTGTGTGTGTGTGTGTGTGTGTGTGTGTGTTGTGTGTGTGTGTGTGTGTGTGTGTGTGTGTGTGATGAATGGTGTCAAAGGGATTATATAAGACCTCTAAGAGGTTGAATACGTCATGCCATGATTTAAGAATACAATTTTCTATTAAGGTATACTTTCGGGTAGCGATAAGCTTGGTATCAGAGCATAAGGTTATGAAGTAGTCTTTATGAATCCAAAGTCTCTGTATAGCCACATCTACTAGAGTCTTTTTCATCTATCTAAGTCGTGACACGGTTATGAGCAAGAGGCTGTAGGACGATAGAATTTAACTTTCTTCATCACTAATATGTTGTACCATAAAAAAGTTAAGGTTATATGTGTCTTTTATTAATGTTTTCTCTTGTGTTTACAATATATGAATACTAGAAGGACATCCACAAGGAGAGTTGATCAGGGAGTAGTTGAGGGAGTTTCTCCACGAGGAGGACAAGCTCCACAAGTTGTTCAAGTTCCTCAAGTTTATCAATTACCTATTGTTGGTTAGGTTAATGAGGTTTTGGTGGTTCCCCCATGACTAATGGGAAGATTAGAGAGGCTGTCCTTATACTAGCCTAAGCCATGACAACTTATGTGAATAGGGGTATTGAGCCTAGGGTGAATGCTTTAGACGGTACCATGACCTCTAGATTGAGGGAACTTTTGAGTATGAATCCTCTTATTTTCTTTGGCTCTAAAATGGGAAAGGATCCCTAAGTTGTCTTGGATGGAGTGTAGTGCATGCTATAGGAGTGACTTCTAGGGAGAAGGCAAATTTAGCTTCGTACTAATTAAAAAAAGTTGCTCAAGTATGGTTCACTCAATGAAAAGAAAATATGTCGGTTGAGTCTGGTCCTATAGAGTGGGAAGAATTTAAGGAGGCATTCATAGGAAAGTATTTTCCCTGGGAAAGGAGGGAGCTGAAGGTTGAGGTGTCATTAACCTTAAGCAAGGTAATATGAATGTGAAAAAGTAATCTTTGATGTTTACCTTATTGTCTAAGTATTCTCCATCCTTGGTGTCTAACCCTAGATGAGTATGTTTGTGACGGGTGTTTCCTATATTGTGAAGGAAAAGTGTAGTACGACTATGCTCTATGGTGAAATGACTCTATCTAGGCTTATGGTGTTTGCCCAATCCATTGAATATTCTAAGATTTTGAGAAGGAGAAGAGATGCTAAGAGTCGAAGAACCGATGAGCAAGTTCATCCAAGGTTTAAGAAGATGGATCCTATGCAAGATGGTTCTAGTGCTCCTAAGACCAACTATGAGAGAGGTGGTGGTTGTCAAGGTGTTAAGACAACTTGTTCTACTTGTGGGAAGAAGCACTTTGGTAATGTTTAGCATGTACCGGTGGTTGCTTTTGTTGTGGTAAGGATGATCACAAGGTGAGAGATTGTTCTATTATTGCGTCTAAAGGAAGAGAGGCCAAGAAAATTCCTCCTAGTGTTCCAGATATAGGTGCTCCAAAGAGGAACCACTTCTATGTTCTCCAAGCTAAGGAAAATTCAGCTGAAGATGCCAGTAAGTTATAGTTTTCTCTTTTTAGTTATTATGGGTTTATCCTAAGTTGGAGACTATGATGAGTAGTTGGGTTGTAGATTGTTGTCTCTTTTATTCTATTCTATTCAAGCTTGAGAGTTAGATTGTTATATTAGCATGTTGCATTTTGTTTAGGAGTCCAAGTGAAATTGAATTTCATTGTTCTCCTTGCATTGTGAATTTTCATGAAGTTATATATATGTTGTAAAATGAGTTTATATGAATTTGTCTCTCATATTATCATGCCTCTTTAATAAATTGCTTAAATGTTGCATAGTGATCTAGTGATCATGTTTATTGTGAAGTATTTGAAATTTATGATAAATTGTTATTTTCAAAAAGAAATTGTTGTAATGTGTTTATGAATGATGTATATGAGCATGGTAATGTGTTGAGAAGGAAGTTCCTCTTATATGATATGAAAAGGGTAGAGTCTGGTTGCGCGATGAGTTATAGAGGTTATACCTACTTTTTTGTTCTTTTTTGAGTCTCTTGTTATTTGGAAATTGATACACCTCCTATATATGTGCTTTGTATATTGTGTGGTATGGTTTTTAGATTATAGTCTTTAGTCTTTATCTCTTGATAGTACTTAAAGAGATGCAAGTGTCATTCAAGGAGGAATGTTGTCCAAGTGGGGAAGAATGTAACAATCCTAAAAGGAACTAGGTGAAACTAGAGATTTATGTGTGAGTCATGAGTATACAAGGCATTAAAATGTTTAGTGTTAGTGTTACAAGGAAGTGTGTTTGAGTTTGGAGTTGAAACGTCCAAGAACAAACAAGACGTTTGAAAATTAGCAGTGAGACCTGCTTGTGTGTTCTAGTGTGCCTTGGCATGTTTTAAGTGTTGGACTGAGTTCAAATTTATAGGGAAGTTTACTAAAATCTATACGAGTGTAATTAGGTTTTAAATGTCTACGCACGACTCCTAAGGACTTCCATAGGGTTCCTTGAAAAGGACAATCACTTGGGTTGAAACTGCCCAAGGCAGTCCCAACCAATGACTCCAAAAATGACGGACCATAGTCTAATGCACACCTCATCGATTGGGGGCATCACTCCACACTTACGAGGGGGAAAGGCGACCCCAGATTGTGACTCTCTGTCAAAAACAACGAACTTGCAGGACTGTGCCTCCGTTCCATCGATGGTTCACTATCAGCAGGCATTGTTTGAGCCTTGTGATTCTCAGCGAAGTAAGGGCTAATATAGGTAATTAATCTATCATCCAAATAATATATGGGGAGGTTTCTTAAGCTATTTCTAGGTATTTGAAGTAACTTTATAAGTCTTGAACCTATAGTTGAGTTCATTGTTTAAATAAAAACCCAAGACCCCAAATATAATTCTATAGAATTCCATGGAAGTTTGACGCAAGGTTGAAGCTAAGAGCTTGATTTCTCCTCTGAAACTTCATCAATTTCGTGGATAATCTTCATTGAGGTACGGTGTTTCATCCTTGTATCCTCTTCCTTTAAAGAAGTCAATTTCAATGGTTTTCAAAGACGATAAAAAAGAGGAATTCTTCTATTTTGACTTCTAGCCATAGGTTCTTGCATAATATTATTTGAACAAATGATTTATGATACAATTGATGTTGATTGAATGATTTTGAATCAAATTCCTATTAACCCATGAAATTCATGAAATCCTAATTTTGGTGCTAATGTGGTCATTTGCTCATAGTTCTATTGTATTGAATTATTGTGTAGTTTACTTTGGGATATTGATCTATTTAAAGATCATGTCAGAATTTTATAAAGGCTGATTTAATTTTATGATTTTCATATTGGATTTTTGTGGATCATTGTATTGTTTGAGTATTGTTTTTTGGTGTGTATGGCTATAGGTAAGATCCTTGAATTTGTGAACTGGATTGTTTAGAATGGCTACGGATTTGAGGTGTTGATGATTGAATGGTGGTAAGATGACCTTATCTCTTCTATATCGTATAGTATATGTATTGAATTATGCTGATAAGTATGGTCAACTTTTGGTGGTAGTGCTTATTTGATATAATTGTGACGAATATAGTCTTGTCGGCATTATTATGAGAATTTTGATGGCATCATGTTATAGCTTGCAGAGTGATCATTGTGAAGGCTAATATGGCTTGTGTGTATGAGTGAAGTGAACGCACGTTTCTCCTATTTAATTATAAGTGATCTTGATAGACTATGGTAATGACTTTAGACATTTAAAATTGATGTTGAAGTATGATTCTCTCTAAGTATCTATATGAGATTTATGATGGACAAATGTTGAGGTTTCGATAGGAGTGTATAGGGTGACTTGTAGTAGACTTAGTTTTCGCTATGTGCTACTTTAATGTTGTTTTACATGTGATAAGATGATGATGTGTGCATCTTATTTTTGTAGACACGTGTCCCTTTATTTAATATATGAATAATGTGAATACGAACATCTTGACTTAGTAGGCTTAAGCACATTTGTCTAGTGTGTGAATAAATGATGAATGAAAGTCTAGGATCGGTAGACCTAAGATGGTGCCTTTCTAAATATGAATTATATAGGACCTTGAACATGTAAAGATCGTCATAAACTTTCAACCTTAGATATAGAAAGAAGGTCATGATATCCTTTAAGTTGAATGACATAATGATATCGTTCTTTTATGAATGATGGACTACAGGATAGGTTGGCCGAAGCGGAATGAAACCATCTCTAATAAAGTCATTGAGCAATCCTTATTGACCATAAAGTTGCATCCCTAGAGGACCAATATTTGGTAGGTGCATTATTGTTAGGTAATGACTAAGAAATGGTACTTTTTCATATGCCCTTATATGAATGAGCTTACTCTATGAGAACATGGCTAGCATTGAGAGAATATGCTTGTGGTAGTAGCTCGACATTAGAAGGAGACTGTAGTGCAAACAAGCCCTTAATATTCATTAACCATGTGCCTACATGAGATGTGTCCTAGTTCTATCCTTGGCAAGTAGAACCCCCTCCATCGGAGTAGGGTAGACTCCTGATTTCATTTATACCTAGTATGGTCTATGTCGTTAAATGCCTATTTTCATCATGTGGGATGCATTATACTATTGGAGAAGTTTTACAACTTTTCGTTAGTGTAATGGGACGTTATTTCGACATTACACAAGAATGATATGAAGATTATTGATGTGGTTTCCCTGGGTCTTATCCAAGATCACTATGTGAAGTCCTCTAAATGTTTAAATTATATCTTAATTGACATAATGATTTGTTATTACTTAAGCTAATGCATGTGAATGAAAACGTACTTATCTAGAGTAGCTTTGA
This sequence comes from Solanum pennellii, assembly GCF_001406875.1. Classification (NCBI taxonomy): domain Eukaryota; kingdom Viridiplantae; phylum Streptophyta; class Magnoliopsida; order Solanales; family Solanaceae; genus Solanum; species Solanum pennellii. Next base: position 43,967,956 of record NC_028643.1, on the reverse strand, counting down.
TTTATGCTTAGGTGGGCTTAAACAGGGTGTATTGGCGATCTTTTCATGTCTTACTTTGGTGATTCTTAGAGTAACTTTAGGTTGAGAATTTATCGATAAAATGGAAACAATCTTACCTTAGGTAGTCTTAAGGACTATTTAGGTGTGCTTGAAGAGGTTGTATGGGCAATCTCTTCTTGTCTCACTTAAGTAAGTCTTAGGATAACCTTTTGTATGACTGTTATATGCTTATATGGTTTGAAGTGATGTTAATGTTATAATGTGGATTACTTGGAATATATAATTTTATATGTGCTCATGTTTACATAGAGATGGTTTCTTGTACTTGGTTTATGAAGTTTTCCTCAAAAGAGAATGTTTGATATAAATCTCTTTTTACCATGATTTTATTGCATATCACCATACTTAGTGCATTCTAATGTACTATTTCCATATATATTGTCTTGTTTCTATTGGTGTTGGTGGCAAGTGAGAGGAGTCATTTGAAGTGAATCTTGGATATTAGCGTTTTACAAAGCAAGTTGTGGTATGTCCTGAATTGATTCGAGGACATAGCGATGTTTATCTTTTTTGTTTAAAAAGATGCTGTAATCGAATTTTGTATTGTCATTCTATTGATGTATGTGCCTTTACCCAAGATATTCGTGTGTCTATGATTGCGACAACGAGACTTAGCATTTCCTATGATTTATATATGCGATGAATGATGTCAAAGAGCCCGTATGAGACCTTCGACAGGTCGAATACGTCGTACCACGATTTAAGAATACCATTTTCTAATAGTTTATACTCTCGTGTAGTGACGGAAATATGAACTCAAGAACTGAGAAATCAACTTATCTCAAGAATACTCAAATCTAGAGGTAGAATCCTATATTTCTCTTTTAATGATTGGAAAGTAGATGTAGGATGTAAGAGAAAACTACCCCAATAATATGATAGCCTTTGATACCTATAGAAACAAGGTTCTTAAAGAATAATTGGATCGAAAGTCTTGAAACCCTAATACAAAGGTAGAAGATCAAGAAAATCTTTCTTTAGATTCTTGATACTGATTATTTAAATCTCTATGACCAAGAACTATGATTTTTATTAGTGATTCACAATTGTATGGAGGAATTTGAGTTGAAAAGAATGAAATTATTTGAGAAAGACTCACCTTGAATAAAAATCTTCAATGTCACACCTTGAGCTACGCCTGGAACGCGAACATGGGACATATGATAACGAGTCACCCCTAGCTAACCATACTTGCATAACATAAGCATACTATGATAACTGAAACAAAATAAATATATGTGGAAGCTTTAATTACAATATAAACTAAAAGTGATGGGGAATACCCACTCTAAATTGGAATAAATAATATGAGAGTTTATAGACATATGAATATAAACTCTAGGCTAAAAAAAATAGAATCTAACTATGTTCGCAAATAGCCTCTAACTGACTAGAAGTGATGGCATATGCCCAAGCTAAATCTAGAAAAAAGTGAAACAAAAAACCTGGATGCTCAGGATCTGAACTTATATCACGAGAAGATGTTGCGTAGAGTATGTATTAATCCTTGAAAGATACTGAGCAAACAAGATAAAATAGAGATGAAAAATACATAACTAATCCAAAGCATATATCTAAGCAATAATATAAGATAAGAATGATATGTTTTTGTGTCAGAGACAAACCTATCACAAAATACATATTGATATCTTCCCGTTTCAAAGAAGTATCATAGATTTCTTAAAGTAAACCACCCGACTTTTGATGTTCGGCTTTCACTTATTGGTAATTTGGACACTTTACGACAAATTCCGCGATGTCCTTCTTCAAACCTTCCCACCAAAATACTTAACTAAGGTCATGGTACATCATTTTCAAAACCGGATGGATGGAGTAATGGGCTTTATGAGATTCCTCAAGGATCCTATTCCTCAAATCATCCACATTAGGCACATGCAATGACTAAGTTCACGACATATAGAGACTGAATACTGTAACTGATAACATGGTAAGTGCAATAAGATTTAAATACAGTATGGGAGTTATCAACAACAAACATAAAACCACATGAGCTAAATGTGGAGTCTCATGTATACGCCCCATTAAGAGGACCCAATATACCTTGCAAAAGTTATAGACGCATGATTGGTGTGATCACTCAAACAATGCCCATGGATAGGACTTAAAACCTACATGGAACGTAGTTATGGAAATATGAGGGTGGTTGACCGTACTCTAACTTGGTATTAATCTTTTCCCAATTGATTGTATAATTAACATTTTATTATTGGATTTCTATCATACTAGATAGCTCAAAATATAGATATCCTAAATAAGAAGGCAACATTTATATACTGATAATAAAACATTTAAAAACATAGTCATGTATATCTGAAATATTTAACGTAGCATGTGAAATTCGTGAACGAAATGATTACATTGGTAGGGTTCTTAGTTTGTAAGTGAATATACGAACGACCCATACTAAATTTATGATAATTTGATTGGGATCATCCTAATACAAAAAAAATATATAAAACATTCAAGATACCCTAGGTTTAAATAAAAATAAGGGAATCAATATTCTAACAAAAATCTAGGGACCTAATGGGTGAAACAAACCCACTGATGATATTCCACATACCTAGTGACATAATTCATGGATAAAAATCTTTCGATTTTGGGTTTGGAGATGTTTAAAACTCGTTGTGCTCTTGAACTAGGGCTTGGTCGACTTTCTTTCTCTATTTTGATCTAAGTATGATGAATTCTTGGTGAATAATATATTAGGTTAGGTTCTAATTTCTTTACTAGGCTAAAACTGGCAAAAAAACATGTTGTTTAGGTGTTAAACAACATTGTTGAGATGTCCCACACATAAGGGAAAAATATAAAAGTAACCCTATTTAAAAATATGACGGGGCTTACCACGGACACTTTCATGGACTATGAAAGTGTCCACGGACCGTGGTACTGGTCGTGTTCCTTTGTCATTGGCTATTGGTTTGGGGGTGTTCTTACCACATACCTTTTGGAGGACCAGAGACTGTGAACGTCCCTATGGTTCTCACATGGGCTAAGGTCTGGCGAATCAAGTTCACTGACTCTCCTATAAGACCCCCAGAATGAGTTAGGGTGTCTAGAGACTCATTTTTTCCTATAATCTTGTTAACATGTTAATACAGTGCTTTAAAGCATGCTTGGACTACTTGAAGTCATTTGGAAGTCCAACCTCAAGGGACGACCAAGACGTTCGACGACTTGTCACCTAAGGGGCCTTCAGTGTTTTTATATGATTATGTGTGTTCCATGATCTTATTAGATCTTTATACGAGTTATAATGATTTTATAAGCAGTGTATAGAGTTTCATGTGTTTCTAAAACGTCCGAAAGTTAGCCCTTGAGACGTTCATGTGTGTCTTGTTGGTGCCTAGCATGTTTTCGCGTGTTGCGAATATTTGTTTTAGGTGAATATTTTGTGGAAGGACCTTGAATTGATAAGGTTTGTATGTACTTTGTAAACTTTCGGGTAAGGCTTCTCAAGGGCCTCGCAAAAAGGCTCATAAGAAGAAACCAAGGGCTGTCGAGACATTACCTTGGCAACGTTAACCGACTAAACCAAACGACACCCCGTTTGTTCAAAAATGACCCGTCAATTGTGGTGTTATCATTGGAAACTTAGACTAAATTATGATCATCCAAATAACATCCCAAGGACCCAATCAACGAAGCCACAAATGGTCCATCGATCGACCTACTGGGCGTCGATTGTGGTCGTTGGTGCAGGCTGTTGGAAACAGCCTGACGACTGTTTCAATAAAGGGTGAAATTCACCCCACGTCTTAAACTCACCCTAATATATTTATTTAGTTATTTTTTGGTGCATATAAATGATTAAAAACGTGATCAAACCATTCCCAATTCCTTCTACACAAATTAGACTTTCCCTCCAAAAATATTCTGTATAGAACCCCCATTGAAGGTGAAGCTCAAGAAACTCATGGAGATTAATTTTCTATGGATTATTTTTCAATTTTTAGATTTTTTCTTACACATTAAGGTATGGTGATCCTTCGTCTTTAGTTATCCTTCCATCTAGAGAGTTAATATCAAGGTTTTTAAAGAGAATTCATGATAAAACATTCAATATTTCAATCTAGCCATTGGTTCTTTCTCAAAATGTTTTAAAAGGATTAATCATGATGAATTGATGATAATTTATTGGTTTTAACTTGAAAAACAATCCAATTGCATTGTGAACCCATGTTCCTTCCCAGACTTGTCTTAGCCCTTGCATGGGCATTGTGATCTTGGCTTGTTATTGGTTAATTGTGATTTTATTACGTTTAATTGCTTATGTATACTTTATTTACGTGTATTGATGATAAATTGTTGTTGGATTATCCATGTGGGTCAATGTATAAAGAATTGAACATGACTAGTCCATGCTTCTATGTGTTCACTGTAACATTGATCATTAAATGTATAAAAGTGGAATTTGATTATGTTAGGATGGTTCTAGCTACTGACTTAGGTTAATATAATTATTGAATTATGGATATGAATCTCTTATGATCAAAGTAAATAAGGATTGGCATGAATTGATGAAAGTTCTTCTAGTCTATCGATTGATAATACTATGTATGTGATGAGATCTCGATTTTTTGTTATATGAAGCATTATTCCTTTTGAGTAATGATATTTTTAGATACTGCCTAACACGTATAGTATAGTTAAAATATAATTGACGATCCAAGATTTAGGGAATTAGTAGCAATGCCTATTTTCTCTACTCTCAATTGAATTGATAGTTTAATGCCTATGTTGGTATCTTGATTTTGTAGGGATTTAAGCATGATTTTGTTATGTTAAGTGTATACTTAGATAATTTCCTAGATTGATACTATTCATGAAATTTAATTTATGATCTATGCAAGTGAAATTGGTTAATGGTCTATGTCATTCTACCTTCTAGTATGTTAGTGATATGTTGTACTAGTTTGTAGCATGGCCTTGTAGCAGCTTATGCATAAATTCATATATAACTGTTGTGCTTTAGCTACTATAATATACTGACATGTTTGATGAAAAAGTATTAATGGTTAATGATTACCAAAGGCTAAAGGATTGGTAAAAATTGCTCTACTCTTTGACTTCTCTACTTCTCTATAGTATTGTTGATGAAGCCTTGTATGACATTACGTGTTATGGTCCACTTATGGTGGTGGTGTTTACTTTATGTTCATTAGATATTTGTTTACCATGTCCTTGAAGTCAAATATATTAATGTATGAATGTGTGGTTAGGATGATCACTTTATGTGTAACTTGTTCGTAGTCTTCTACTCTAGTTGTGATCTAGGTTATGTTACTATTGTTATGATCACAAAATGATTATGTTAGGGATATTTGTAGGTGCTTCCATTAACGAAATATTACGGAATGGTGTTCCCTACCTATGTACCTCTATGTGAATGTATGAATAGCAAAAGTTATGAGTCTTAAATGTAATATGAAGTTGGTTTGCCTCCAATTCTATTATTTGTTGTGTGGTCTATGCTTTGTTGAGGATTGTGGTCCTAAGAGGGTGGCTATCACAACAGGGGAGCATCCCCTAGAAGTAAAATGGCATACTTGACCTCTCGGAGGTCTTATGCAAGCCCATAGTTATCATTCATCGCATCGACATAGTAAATTTAGCGGAAAATTTAACACTTTTCATCGCACCTCATATGCTAGAACTTTACTTCATATACATATAAAATATGAGTCGTAATACACATATGGAATCTAAGTATCTTTGCCATATTAGACTCAACAACATTAGAATACATTAGGGACAAGGCCCATAAGACACAATACATAGCTATACAATATTTAAAGACTTTACACTAAATGCACATTTGGACATCCTTTGACTTAAATATTCCTTTCCTTGAGCTTGGGAATCACCTATCAAACTCTTCACCATTCAGGATATACTTTAGGCATCCATTACTTACACTTTGTGTAAAAAGTACAGAAGAATTGGATTAGTACAAGAATGCACTAAGTATGGCAACCATGCAAAAACATGCATTTAAAAGGGACCTTTTTCTTGAAAATCATATTTCATGCCTTTTTTGAGTAAATCCTTATGAAACCTATAAACATTAACATTTACATCATTTTCATAATTAAAAGAAACACAACCAAAGGTAAAACATCATAGAAAAACACATATAGAATTTAAGTCCAATTTAAGGGCCACTTTACGTGAGCTCATTCCTCTTTACAGTGAACTATTTCTTTTAATTCATTAGTCTCCCAAGTAATACTTTAGGCAAACTTGGTGCAACGTATCACCTTAAGATCACAAGGAAAACCCTGCATATCATCTACTCAATACAACACATACCATCCTAGAAGTATAATACAACATAGACATAGTTAAGACCTTCATCATATAGTCAACAAGATCAAAATCATGAATAAAGACTCATATCATGCACATCTTCATAACAAGTAGACAAATACTACAATATCATGCATAAGAAACACATACATCGTGAGATGCATTAGAACAACTTCCTAGAACTTCCTAAGGATCTACTTGTGCAATGTCTAGATGGGTTCATTACTTCAACCTATAGTTGTAACCTCTCTTAAGTCATTCAATTTAGGTTCCTAGTCATTTACTTCCATTGTCCATTTTACTTTATGAAAACTATAGCCTTAACCGACATAGACCATGTGATACTAAACATAGAATCTGGTATCATAGAACCCCACACCGAAAGGAGGTGGTCTACCGGCCAAAATAGAACCAAATGTGACAGAGCTTTCATGGTGGATCCACTAGCTAGTATGCTATGGTGGAAACATAGTTTAGGAACTTGGAGGTACATGTGAAAACCCTCTTTATTCAAATATTAGGCATTATAGTTATTCACTTATGGAAGCGCTATTTATGCCCATCAAGGCATTGTGTTTATCCACCTCATGAGATTTATGGTGACCTACCTTCCTACCATAGGAAGGGACACACACTCATATAAATGTTCACTCGATGCTAACATAAGTTCCCTTCATTGAAAACCTTTATTATACTGTTACTTTAAAAATCATAGGTTTAGGAGAGTCATCCCCTCTTATACTTAACTCATAGGTCATAGATGGAAGTTCATCAACCTAAATCATATAAAGAAGCCCTGCACATAAACATTGCATATCTTAAGCATCATCTAGTTTAGGGTACGCATAAATACAACATTAAAGGTCCCTCTCTTGACTTGATCTTTATACATGTGTGTGTATACATATATTTGAGCAAATCTTTCACATAACACATTAAGTAATACAAGTTCATACATACATATTCATACATATAGAAACAAAAACTAGAATTATCCTATCAAGGTACACATGTGCAATGCATAGGCAAAGTCCCATACCCTTGCCCGTACTAGTACACCTATCAAGTCATTCTAGTAAGGAATACATAACATACTTCACATACATATACTTTGCATGCATAGTAGTAGATATTAGTGAATATGAGAACAACCTTTCATTTAGACACCATTACCTATAATACTTGTAACATGAATGTGAGTTAGTGTGTGTGTACATCAGTCAACATGATCACATAATGGTTATCAACAACATATTGAGGTATCCAACCTCTTAGACCATAATATACCTTCAAGAATAAAGCACACAACACACAATTGCATAGGAGACAAGCCAACTTCATATTACACTTAAGACTCCTAACTCGTGCTATTATGCATACACATAGGAACACATGTAAGGGATTATTGACAATTTTTAACTCATCAATCAGCACCTATAATTCATCCTAACATGGATATAAACTTGCTTATACAAGAGAAATACAACCTAAATCACAACTACAATAGGAAAGTAGGCATAAGCTTCACATAGTATCATCACAAGCACATGCTCATATATTAATCAATTTGACTTCATCGCCATGGTCAACTCATATATAGATTTTATAATAAATTAAACACTGCCACCATAAGTGCACCATACCACACAATTCAATACTATGCTTTATCAACTACAATACTATACGGAAAGTAGAAGAGATAAGCATTCTTACTATTTTCTCACCCTTTGATCATTATTTATCAATACACCTTGTTGATCAACAATTGATATATAGGACAGTAGCTAAATGAACTTTAATCATAGAAGAAACTATGTACAAGTCGCTACAAGATCATACTATAACATAATACAAGGCTTCTCACATGTACTAGGAAGTACAAGAACATAGATCTTTAATCCGATTCACTTGCATTGATCATCAATCATATTTCATTAATGGCATAAGTGTAGGGCAGTAGCTAATCAGACACTTAATCATAATGAAATCATGCTTAAAGTACTTCAAGAACAAGCTACAGTATAGGCATTAGACATGTCAATTCATTAGGGTATAGAGGTGAATTAACCAACACTATTGATTATGTAAGCTCTTGATCATAAGTCATATTTTAGCAATAATGTACATGTTTGACAGTAAATAATGAAATTATTGTCTGGATGGGACACTACTACAATTGCCATTAAGGTCGACACAAACATGCTTCATATAAGGAGTTCACGGAAGGTATGTTTACATAGGTTAATCCTATTTAAACTATCATGAATTGACCCATATCTTATTCATTACATATAATTCATCCTCAGATTCGTTATAGGAAGCAGCTATAGACATTAAATATGACCAATTCATACAGCAACTATCCTAACGTCAAGATCACAAATTACAACTCCATAGAGTAGAAGAACCTAGATTAAATAAAACCCCTTCTTTTTATTGATAATTAAAGATTAATATACTCAATTCAACCATAATATTTACCTAAAAGAGCAGCTACAAGAACCACAACATAATCGAGTTGAACATTTAATCATAAAAAAGGCCATGTTATAGTGAATTCCTAGAATACTAAGCTAGGCATGTTCAATTCTTCATCTATGGATCCACATGGATCCTTCATCATAAAATAATGATAAATTAAGTTAAATAACAGTATTTACAACCACTTCAACTTAATCGAATCATAATTTAATCGATAACAAAAAAAGATCATAAAGCCCTTGCAAGGCTAAATCGTTTTGGTGATAGAGCATGGGTTCAACATGCAATTTGATTTAAAACAACTTACAAATCAGTATATAATCATCAATACATTCATATTATTCCTTTGAAATTAGTTTAAGAAATAACCCTTGGTAGATTTAAGAAGAAAGCACTTGATCATATTTTTCTCTTCGAAAACTGTGAGATTAACTCTCTAGATGGAAGGATAACTAGAGATGAAGGATAACCATACCTTTGTCTAGCTTCAAAAATCTAAAACATTATGATTGATCCATAGAAAACCAAGCTCAAAGCAGTTCTTGAGCTTCAACAATAATTGACGTTTTAAGGGAAATATTTTTGGAGTGAAAGGCTTCAATCGCGTGAGACAATTCTAGAATGGGGTGATCACGTTTTTGATGACTTATATACACCCAAAAATATCTAAATAAACCTATTATGGTCATGATAGGACGTGGGGTTAAATTACCATTCACCCTTTTAATTAAAATAGACGCTGCTACCTGTTGGACGCCACCATCGACGGAGGCACTGACGGGGCGTTGGTATGTCAATGGACCCTGCCTAGCTTTCGTCGACTGGTACTTATCAAAAATCATGGATTTATACCTGACCAAGGCATGTTACAGTCGACGATACCTGACCAAAGGGCCGTTGGTGGACCAACTGGCCATCGTTGGGTCAATCAATGGACACTGCCAAGGCAGTGTCTCGACCAGCCTTGCGTCCTTCTTTTGGCCCTCTTGTGGGGACCATTTAGAAGTTGTACCCATACTTTTTCAACAAGATTACAGACCTTAACAAGTTTTAGACCTTCCACATAAATTTCATCAAAAACAAACACCTAAAAGACGTCCAAACAGGCCTAGCCTCGTCAAGACACACATTGAACATCTTAAGGGCTATCTTTCGTATGCCTTGGACGTTCTTGATCGTTTGACCTCCAAAATTCTTGAAACATAATATAAAATTATTAAACATCATTATAAATCATTTATAGTATTCTCAATCTCATGAAACACAAATATAAGTATGCATAGACACATGAGGCACATAGGTTACTAGTCGTCGAACATTTTGGTCGTCCCTTTACGTTCGATTTCCAAATAAGTTCAAACTTTACACACTGCCTACAAACAATATTACAAGACATTTTATGACCTTATAACCTTAATACAAACATTTAAGGATCTAGACACGCTATCCCATTTTGGGGTTTTACAATATCCCCCACTTGGGAACATTCGTCCTCGAATGACACATAGGGATCTTTTATCACAACAAGGACTTCAATGCATCATAGAGCACTTAATAACATTATTAACATCATCAAGAAATTTTTTAGCACTCAATGCACACAAGGAATCTAACCTTTTATTCCTTCACTCTTTAATCCATCAAACACAAATGCTCCAATCATGTTCATATGAGGAACATCCTTCTCCTAGTCCTAACATGATCATTAAACCTTAATTCATTAAGAGATCATCTTTTCCACTATTATTTAAGTCACACATAGGAAGAATTCAACAACACTCAAGAAGCAATTTAGGCACTCATACTTAAATGCACATAGACTTGAGTTAATTGAATCAACAAAGATCTTCATTAGACCTAGTGCCATGAAGGCCATACTCAATCAAACCATGCTTAGTTGTGTCCATGGAGGAATGTACTTCCCCTCAACACACTTACATGCATCATGAGTTCACACCTAAGAAAGGTACAATGTTAATTTCCTTTAAAAATGAGAAATTTTCAACTTTTAAACCAAGTCATGGTAATGTTTCCTTCCTAGTGATGTCTAAATGGTAAGTCATACCAAGCACATCACAACAAATAGGAATTAATTTCACAAAATGTTAATTTCTAACATAGTACTCACCGTCACAGTAAGCATATTTTGAGAAGAATCACAACAACCATAGTCACACATATGAGCGCTTAGCTAAACATACATTCACTTTTCAAGAATGAGCCTACCATTATGCATTTCAAATCATAAAAGTAAATTAGTTTTCAAGAGACTCAACATATTTCATTTTAAAGAGACAACTTTTTACTATACGGCTAAACATTACACCTCCCAAGTGACAAAAACAAGTTTCTTGTCTTATCTCATGAAGTCCAATGCACAATTACCATATTAAGATGCACAATACATATGAGAAAACATCGATTGTATCAAAAATTTTATTTCATGCACTTTGGAATCTTAAAATATCCTTAAAGTAATGTCAATCAAGACATACCAAACATGTAGAGGTCATGCAATTCATACTTTATTGAAAAATATATTCATGGACAAGCTTACTAAAAATTCAATAGATTCAAGTTCAAGTCGAAATAGAAGGTCAATGGTAGAAAAATATCTACAAACTTACTACTCAATCACCATCCCCAACTTAAGATAAACCCAATTAAGAGAAACTTAACCCAAACATAAGAGGATCTTAACTAGACAATATTTATTTGTCATCACTTAAAAGTGATAACCATTTAGAAGGAGTTTACAGTAAGTCAAGAAAGGCATGCTTGTAACAACCCTAAAAATGACTGTGCTAAGTAATGTCTAAGGTATCTTGAATGCCTAGATTAGACCGCGTTCACACGGATCGATGTGCGTAGAACAAGACCTCTGAACCTCAGCAAAAGCCAAGACCACTAACTTGGTGAGTTAGTTGATCTAGGAAAGGTTGGGTCCAGCCAAGTAGGTCACCCGAATATGAAAATTTACCCGGATGAGTCTTAACTGGACTTAAAAAGGGATAATCTTAAGTTTGGAGGGTCTAGGGGTAAAATGGTCTTTTTCAGTCTAAGAGTATTACTATAATTACAATAAATATTTAAATAATTAATTAATTAATATGGTGGAGGGGCAATTCGGGTAGAGGTTGCCTTATTTGACCCTTTAAGCAAAATCTAGCTCCACCTGGGTTCGAGCCTTGGTAGAAGCAACAATTTAATTCATTTAATTTTACTAAGTGAATTAGTTGAATCAATTAATAATTAAAATTCTGATTAAATTAAGTTAAAAATCAGATTTTTAATAAAAAGAATAATAATAAAATTAATAAATAATCAGGAGTCCTAGTTTGACTAAGTCTCCACCTAAATCTCCTAATCCTAAGCTATCTCATTCTCAGGTCTTTCTCCACTCTCTCTCACGTTTTTTATCAGTAAAATAACAGAAAATAAAGTTCATCAACTCTTGAATAACTTATACCAAAATATCAAACGAAAAGCTAAGCTAAAAACGAAAAAAAAAATTCTCGATGGTTTGTGCTTGGTATTTTGGTGGTGAGGCAGTGGTTTCGTGGAAAATTTGCAGCATCGAAACAATTGTTGAATGACATTAAGGTATGGGGTAGCTTCAATCCTGGTACATTTCCCAAGAGACCCTTAAGATTCAGTTTAATAGCGATTGAAAAACTAAGGTTGTCCTCGTTGCATGCCCCTGTCATTAGATCCTTTGAAAGATTAAAAGCATGCGTCGGTATGTCTTCTGGTAAAAATTTTTAGGTCTGGTTGTGATTATGTGTTGAATTTGAATTAGGAAATCATGTAAGGGATGAAAAATATATTACGGAAAAGTATATTAAGTTGACTGTTTTGAGCATGTGTGTGCTGAAAATTTACTATGTTTGCTTCCTGAAAATTGTACGTTATAAACGTTGTGTTTTTGTACATTTAAATGTTAAAAGTGTGATCTTCATATAAGGGTAATGTTGCAGGAAAAATGTCACCCTAATTACTCCAAGAATGAACATTAAAACTTGAGAGAAACATGGATTGGAAGAGACCAAATTTCTAGCCTTTTTGGAAATGTTGGTCTCGGCCAAAAATTTGAAAAGTGAGCTCTGTTTTAATTTTTTTTAAATTGTGAGGTCGTTGGGAATTGAAGCCAAGACCTCACCAAATGTAATGTACATAAAAATTTCATGAGAAAAATGAAAGGAAAAATAAATGTAGAGAGTGGGGATTGAACCCACAACCTCTTGAATATATAAGAGAGTTAGGAGAAAAATAAAGGAGAAAAAATAAATGTGGAGAGTGGGGACTGAACCCACAACCTCTAGAATAGATTAGAGAGTTAGGAGAAAGAAATAAAGGATAAAAATAAATGATGAGAGTAGGGATTGAACCCACAAACTCTTGAATAGATGATAGAGTTAGGAGAAAAATATAGGGGAAAAATGTGGAGAGTGGGGATTGAACCCACAACCTCTTGAATAGATGAGAGAGTTAGTAGAAAAACAAAGCAGAAAAAATAAAAAGAGTTTAATGGGGATTGAAACCACAACATCTTAGATAGGTTAGAAAGTTAAGAGTTAAATTAAGAGAAAAAGAATGAGCTCGTGGGGGATTGATCCCACAACCTCCTTGACTTAAATGAAAAAGGAGAGGAGAAAAAGAAAGGAAATATTATGGGGTTGATGGGGATCGAACTAGGATCCCCCAAATCTGAAAAATGCAATTATCAAGTTTAAAATAAGATTAAGTGTTGTCCAAGAGATTCAAAATCGGGTGTCCTTGACCAATTCTGTATTGACATATAAGTCATACGCAAGTAAATAATTAATGAATGCCGCCTCTAAATATCGAAATCAATATCTTGGCATATCGACAAGTTGCATATGTCTTGTACCATATAATCTTGGATAAACATGAATCACTTAGACAAACTATGAATGAAGCCTCATGGCTTGTATGTGTGGACTCATAAGTCTATCATACGTTTAAAATGTATGTTATGAAATGATGTAACCCTAGAAGGGTTAAGTAAGAGTGTGAAACACAGTAAATTGTCATGTGCATTGGCATATGATTAAATGAACATTCACGTAAAGGTGTGACTAATTATAAAAAGCAAATGTTCTAAAGTTAATGAATGAGGTTACAATATGATAAGAGGTGAATGTGAAAGATGAGATCAATATCAAATGAGCCTAAGTAAATATTACCAACACGTACTCACCTATGAGAGTCTAAAGTTAATGAAGAGACCAGTCTTGATGAACACTCTAATGAAAGTGTTGAAGTTAAGTCATACTTAATACTAATGATGAGATAATATATCATCTAATAAGCTATGATTTCGTCATTCTAGAAGCCAGCTTCCATGATGTATGAGTTGAATGTAATGGAATTTTATACAGAGCACCGATAGGCTAGCTATGAGCGGTGATGACTTCCTTCGGGAAGGACGGAGGTTCATGTAACTCTCATGAGATAAGACTATCTTGCATGCCGGGTATGAGTCTCCTTATATTTCCTAGTCTTTGAACCTATACTTTTAATATAGGGATCTAGCAGGGTTCAATTTCGTATATACGCTAGCATGTTTTGGTTCACATTGGCTGGTGATTCCACCTCTTTTCGGTGTGGGAATGACCCAATGGATTTCATGATGCTCACATGATCTATGTCGATTAAGGTAAAAGTTTCCAAAGAAAGAATGAGGCCAGCCTCAAATAATGCACATAATGAAAGAAACAAAACCAAAGGTGTAAGGATAGGATAATTAAGAGGTGAGCTAGACTTAAAGTAATGATGATAGATTATTCTTGGTCATTGCACAGAAAACCTGATGAGAGTCTTAAACTACATCCCAGGTATGACTGGTGATTGCACTAGTATATGAAATAATGAAAAAAAGAAGTACGTATGAATGAATGACGCAGACTATGTGTTTGCTAATGAAGGATCCCTAGTTGAGGTTCCATATGTTGAGCCCAAATTTTGGGAAGTGCTAAAGTCATGTCCATGATCCCAAGGTCTCATGGCGTATGAGAGAATGATATGAACTACGTGATATGATATGTAAAATGTGTTATGTGCCGTTTGGAAAATGATAAGTTTGATGATACATGTTACACTCATAGTATGACTTTCAAAATCCAAATTTGGCAGGTCCATTGACTTCCCTGATAAGAATTATGCAAGTCCATTGACTTGACCTTCCATAAATCATGTTGTTAGAAAAGAGCTATTCATTCTTATGCATGTCCTTGGTGTGTGCTTGCATATATCCATACTTAGTACAATTGTGTACTAAATCCATACAAATATCTACATTTAGGTGCAGGCATAGGTAGACGTTAGATCTTACAATACGACGTTGTAGCTATCCAGACGTGGAGCTTTCGTCAGGACTTGGTAGGACTTCATGCTTTCGAGGCTATCTACTGTTATTATCTAGCTTTGATGTAGGATTTAATTAGCGGAGCATGTTCCACTAGTGTTTCTTTCCCCTTCTATTTCAGACTTTGTATTGGTGTCATTTTGGAAAAAATACTTTTAACGCAATTATGAATTGTTTGTTTCATTTGATTATCTCTATATTAAAAGGTTGAGTTGTGAAACCCTATGATGTTAAGTTTAAAATTTTTATAATGAAATAAGAAAATCAAAATTTCAAATTTTCCGCTAATATTAAACTAGAAGAAGTAAGAATGACGTATGTAGGCTTATCTTCGATCTTTGAGAGGTCAACGATGCCGGTCTCGTCTAGGGTCTAGATTCCGATCGTGACAAAGACACCCTCTTTTGGTGTGATGGGATGACACCAAATTCCATGTTTGGCTCACATGGTCTTATTGTCGGTTAAGGCTATAATTTTCTTAAAGTAAAATGGAAAATGGAAGTAAATTACTAAGACCCTAATGAGGATGACCTAAGGGAGGTTACTTAGGATAAGTGGATTCATTGAAGAAGTGGCTTCTTAGGGAGTTCTAGGAAGGTTATCTAAGGTGTATGATTATGGTTATGTCTTTATGCATGGCATCATAGTATTTGTCTACTTGTTATGAAGATTTGCATGGTATGAGTCTATATGATGTGGTCTTATTATTATATGCACTATTTGGATCTTAATGACTATATGAATAACGTTGTTGACATAAATGAAGTGGTCTTAACTCACTTGTTGATGTATGAAATTGATGGTAATGCTTGTGGTCTCATAATAGGTCTACTAAGTGTGTGGGAGGTTATGGGGCTTTACATATACATTGCACTAGTAGATTTAGATTGGATTATGAGTACGGTCTTATACGGTTCTACGTGAAGTAAAATAGGTATATGTGCGTAATGAATAAAAGTTTACTCTAAGGTTCTCATGGTTTGGACTTTAATGTGTCTATGTTGTACTATACTTCTATGATGGTAGGTGGTGGCTTATGTATGTTCCTTGTGTCTTTATAGGTAATGCATTGCGTCATGTTTCACTAGAGGGATTACTTGGGAGGTTAATGAGTTAAAAGAAAGAGTTCATTATAAAGAAGAAAATGCTCACTATAAAGTAGAACTAGCTCACTGTAAAGTGACCTCAAATATTGTTTAAATTTTATATGCGTTTTTATATGATATTTTTACTTTGATGTCTATATGAATTCTGTGAAGGATATAAATATTATTGTATATAGGTTTTATGATGATTTGTTGAAAAAGGCTTGAAGTATGATTTAATGAAAATGTCCATTTTAAATGTATGTTTTGCATGGTTGTTATACTGAGTGCATTTTGTACTAACTCCATTGTTCTCTACTTTTTACACAAACTGTAGGTTATGGATGCTTAAAGGATGTCTCTATGGTTGAGTTGCTTAATATGTGAATTCCGAAGCTCAAGGAAAGAAATCCTTCAGTTTAAGGATTCCTATGTCATGTCTTTACTGTAAAGTGTATAAGTTTACTTCTGACTTAATTTTTAAGGGTCGTGTACCTATTTTACTCTTATGATGTTATGTCTAGGATAGAAAAGAGACTTAAGGTCTAATATTTCTAGCATATGATGTGCTATGTAAAGTTCTAAATTTTACCGCTAAATTTACTACGACAATGCGATGAATGATAACTATTGGCCCGTATAAAACCTCCGAGATGTCAGGTATGCCATGTTACTTCTAAGGGTTGATCCTTGGATGTGATACCTCC
This sequence comes from Solanum pennellii, assembly GCF_001406875.1. Classification (NCBI taxonomy): domain Eukaryota; kingdom Viridiplantae; phylum Streptophyta; class Magnoliopsida; order Solanales; family Solanaceae; genus Solanum; species Solanum pennellii. The sequence goes on along the minus strand of NC_028643.1, from coordinate 43,950,902 downwards.
CATGCACCGTGTGGAGGATAACTCACCATGAAGGTCCCCGTGGTACTTACATAAGTGTGTGGCTCTATAAGTTTAGGTTAGGTGGCCTACTGTATAAGCTTCACGGATGCACCCATGACCCGTCGTCAGGACCACGGACTGTGAAGGGTCCCGCGGTCTGGTGAAATGACCTGGGGGATTCTTACTCCCTAGACCGGGCAGATATATAGCCTGTGAGGTGGTCGACGCACTATGAAGGGTCCTTTGGTCAACCTCTGATGGAAGTTGTCACTCCAAAAGCATGTCAATCGATCGTTGTCCCTTTTGTAGTATATGAATCCTACCGCAGTTCACTCTTTCTTGTCACACCCTGACCTATCATTGGCATGCGGTAATGTGATCTATTATCACAAGTGATCCAAATGTAACCCTGATGGCATAACATAAGCATATGGTGATACCAAAACTCATGCGGAAGCTTAAATATCACAAAAATGAAAGTCATGGAGAATACCCATGTACTAATACTAAATATATATTTTAAGATATTAATAAAAAAGAAATATCAAAGACAAATGCTAATTTTAATCTAAGCCATGTCATAAATTGACATCTAACTAACCGGAAGTGTTGGGACATGCCTCAACTAAATCTAGCAAAATTTAAACCAAAATACTAAAATATTAAAATTATAACATGATTGTCGTCCTCTAAGTATGAAGACTACACACAGATGTTGCAGATCTGGAGGTCGAGAATCGATCTATGCATGATCTAGAAGTTTAGAAACTTGACCGACATCACGAGAAGATGTAGTACCGAGCACATAGGATTGAGTAAAGTTAAATTAAACATATAACTTAATAGGCAATAAAGCAATGATATAATTTAAATATTATATGGGTACTGAATGGTAAGCTAAATGAATGCAATGACAATATTTATAACATGCAAAGTCTAAATACTGACTGTACTAAAATTTGGTGAATGCATTAGAGTCTAATTGAATTGTACGAGCTACTTATAACAAGAAATAATATTACATGAGTTAAATGTGGAGTTTGATGTATACGCTCCATCAAGAGGACCCCATATGCATTGCCACAAGTATAGAAGAATGACTTGCGTGATCACTAAATGATGCTCACGTAGGCGATTAAAACCTACGTGACTCGTACTTCTAAGACTATATGGGTTATTGACCCTAATATAAATCTGTATTATGTTACTCTTGATTGATTATGTAGTTTACACATGATGATTGAATTTTATGATATACTGGATAGCTCAAAACTAACATGAAACTGAGAATGTGATATTAATCTACTAATAATGAAAAATCTAAAAATAGAGGAATGTATATCTAAAATAACTGAAATATATGACCTAGCATATGTAATTTGCGAACTAAAGAAATACGTAACAACGGTTCTGAAATTCATGCAAGAACTAAAGTTATAACATTATAGTATTATTTGAAATGTCTAAAAAACATTTTCAGTGATGATCTATTGAAATTATAGAAACCTTAGGTCTGGTTATATTAAGGGAATCAAGAATCTACCTGAATTTTAGGGACCTAATGGGCAAAAGGAACCCACTAGTAAAATCATCTTGCATGGTGATGAATTCCGCATAGAAGTCTTTAAAATTTCTTGGCTGGAACTGATGGAACCTTGTTATGTCCCTGAACTAGGGCTCTTTATTTCTTTCTCCTCTTACCCTTTAATATTTTCTATGTTTTGATGACTGATTTATCTTATTTAAGTTATGTTTCTAGGCTAAAACAAACAAAAACAACGTAGTTTATGGATTAAATGATGTAGTTTAGGGTTACAACTCATAAGGAAAAGACCAAAGGGCACCAATTTAAAATATGTAGGGGGTCACCAATGGACGACACTGACACACCATATATGGATTGACAGTCTGTGCTTCTGAACCGTAAGTCGTAACTAGGGGAAAGTTCTGGGGCATTGATCCACGGACCAGGACCACGAACTATGGCTTGGCCTCTTGACTGTAGGTCTAACTATGACTCAGCATCTTGTCAATGTCTCTGAAGTTCTTTAGAAGGGGTCAAACGGGACCATCCACGAACAACTATCACGGATTGTGTACGGTTTGTGGGTGACATCCATAGGTGGAACCTGTAGCTCTATATTTCTGCACTTCCATAGTTCTAGCATACGGGGTGTTACATTATCTCCCCCTTTAAAACATTTGTCCTAAAATGAATACTAAACTAGCTGTAGTGGAGGGAAATACTTGCAAACTCTACCACTAAACACTAAAAACTAAATTTTTCTAACTTAATTGAGTTCCAAAAATATGCAAAAACACATAAAATGCAAGTTCAAACTGGAGGAACATGATACTAACACTGAATCTATGTATGAATGAATTAAAAATTGAAGAGGAACTATTACTTCAAGTTGTAGTAGAATAAGAAGAAAAAAGGTGAGGAAACTTGGACTTCATGGTTGTTTCCTTTTCGCAAGCAGCTCCTTGTAAAGACTGACTCCTCCACAAAACCTTGACAAAAGAGACCTCTTTGTTTCTCAACCTTTTAACCTGACGATTGAGAATCTCAACTGGTACATCCTCATAAGAGATACTATATTATACAACGTCACTCTCTAATGGAACTATGGATTCTATATGACCCACAGTCTTCTAGCAAAGTGAAATACAAAAAAAATGGATGCATTGGTACTAGTTCTTTAGGAAACTCTAACTCATAAGAAATTTTACCAATCCTTTTCATAACCTAGTAAGGGCCTACACATCTAGTACTGAGCGTCCGTTTCATGCCAAATCTCATCACCCCCTTTATAGGTGACACTTTTAGGAATACTCAATCATCATCTTTGATCTCTACTTCCCTTCATCATATATCCACCTAAGATTTCTTGCATCTTAGGTCTGTCTTACGTACATCTTAAATGAGTTGAACTTTCTCCATATAATCATGAATTGAATTTGGAGCTATCAAGGTTTGTTCACGTACTTCGAACCAACAAACTCAAGATCTTATTCTATGCTTATAAAGAGCCTCATAATGGTCCATCTAAATGGTAGCTAATATTATGGGCAAACTCTATAAATTAATGGTGATCAATCAAACTACTATTCAAGTCGATCACACAAGCTCTCAACATGTTCTCTTATTTCTGGACGGTATGCTCTTCATGACAATTCTTCTTTTGTTGAAATGTTGTGCTAAGGTTAATCTGCGTACCGGGATCATTCTAAAATGACTTCCAAAAATGAGAGGTAAATTGAGGACCTCTATCTAAAAACTTACACAACGGAACCCATGCAACCTGTCTGTGCCATTAATGTAAATCTTTGCATAATCCTCCGCTGAATCTGTACTCTTGACCGCCAAAAATTGTGAAGACTTTGTACCTATGTCAAATATCACCCAAATAGAGTCACGTTGTATATGAGTATGAGGTAATCTTGTAATGAAATCCATGTTAATCACTTCCCGCTTTCAAGTAGGAATGTTGATCTCTTGAGTCATATCCCCTATTTTCTTATGTTCTACCTTCACTTGCTGACAATGGAGCACTTCGCCACAAAATTTTCTATATTCCTATTCATGCCAATCAAACAAAAAGCATCCCGCAGATCATAGAGGTAGGCATTGGCAATTTAGACACAAGAAATTTCTAATATATATAGGAGAGGCCACCTATGCTTCTATAATAATTTATTAGACAAAAGATATTTCTAATATATATCGGAGAGGTAGGTCATGAAAATTATTTTAACTACTTTTTTTGTGAATCCACTCAGATCCCTTCGCTAGAAAGAATGTCACCAAGGAACATAATAGATTGCTACCAAAACAAAAATATGCTGAACATAGAGAAAAACTAGCGATTTTTGAAAGAATGTAGAACAACTATCAATTGACTCGCATGTTCTTCCTTATTCCTAGAGTAAATGAGGGTATTATAATAAAAGCGATAACGAACAACTCCAAATACAGCTTGAGCACTCTATTTACTAAATCTTTGAGTGTGCAAGAGCATTGGTTAGTCCAAAAGACGTAACTACAAATTTATAATGACAATACTAAGTTCTGAAGACTGTATTTAGAATGTAACTATTTCTATAACATAGTTTATAATAGCCAGGTTAAAGGTATATCTTGGAGAAATTACTAGTACCATGTAGTTGGTCAAAGAAGTCATCAATCTTGGGGATGGGGTACTTACTCTTTATTGTGACCTTGTTCAACTGCCTACAATCAATTCATAATCCTAGAGAACCATCTTTATTTTTCACGAACAAAACTAGTGCACCCCATGTTGAAGTACGAGGTTTGATGATTCCTTTATCTAGATTGTCCTTCAAATGCTCTTTCAATTCCTTAAGCTCAGTTGGAGCCATTATTTAAGGAGGAATAGAAATAGGTTAGGTATGAGGAAGAAGATTAATTTGTAAATCAAAATCTTTTTTGGAGGAATTCCAGATAATCTTATGGAAACACTTCTGGAAACTCATTAACTACTGGAATATACTAAAGGGTTCGAGCTTCAAATATAGAGTTCTAAACCAGAACTAGATGATAGACATAAACCTTAGAAATCCTCTTTTTGACCTTAAGGTAATATATGATTCGTCTCAGAGGCGCTAAGGTATTACCCTTCCGTTCTAGGATTGGCTCATCCTGAAAATGAAAATGAAAAGTCCTAGTTCTACAATCAACTAAGGCATTACAGAAATGAACCAATCCATTCCAATAATAATATCGATGTTTACCATTTCTAACATAAAAGGGTCTTCTAAGATGACATTCTGTGAGACTGTGTAGGGTAATTTTTGTATACTCGTGTAGTTATAACTTGGTCACCGACTGGAGTAGAGACCGAGAAGGGTCTTGAGAATGTTTGTGGACTAACATTAAAGTTGAATTTTATACAAGGAGTAAAAAAGAATAGAGTATCCCATTGATCTAACTAAGTATAAACATTGAGGTTAAAGACTCATAATGTCATGACTTTAGAGCATATAACATGTTCTAGCGCTGACCACCACTTGTACCTGATGAGTTACCATGCTGAGTTGGCTGACTTGCTGATGCGGTTGAAGTTTTAGATTGATTTACACAATTATTTCCTCTTTGACCCTATTTAGAAGGACAATCCTTCAACTTATGACCGTACTGACGACATCCAAAACATCCTTCTTTTCGGGAGGGACATTCGCCTGGATGGTTCTTACCACACTTGGAACAAGTTGGGTAAGTCCTAGAACATGAAACACATCCTTGAGACTCAGATCTTGTTATACTAGCTTTTTGGTCTTGTTGAAACCTTGAGGATGGAACATTAGCTTATCAAGGGGATGGGGCTGAAAATTTGTAATAACCTTGCGAGTGGTTTCCAACACTCGATTTGTTTTGAGAATATACATAGTTCCGAGTCCTAGCATTCTTCTACTCCTTAGCCTATTCGTTAAGCTTACTTCATCAACTTGATGAGCATGAGCCATGAGCCTAGAGATGTTCATTATATCAAGAAAGATATCATTCCTACACTCTATTTTCACCAAGTCTGACACCCAATAGAGAAATATAATCATCTAATTCATGGATTCATCAACCTTGTGAACATCTTAGTAGAGAGTTGGGTAATATTGATCCCATACTCTTGGACCATCATGCTAACTTGCCGTATGTTCATGAATTCCAAAGCTTTTGCCTCAGTTGGATAATTTTGGAAGAACCTATGCAGAGACATCTAACTAAGTATTACCAAGTGGAAGGAGCAACTTCTCTTACCCACATTCTTTTTTCACTAAGTATATAATATATGAGCCACATCCTTAAGCTGGTAAGATGACAACTCAATTAAATAATTGCAGTTACCTACATTTCTTCGAAGATATTCTTGGCTTTATCTATGGTGTTTTGGGAATCCTCACCAATCTGCGATCCTAAGAAGTCAGGCAGATTAATCCTAATAGAATAACTAACCTTAGCTTCTATTGATCGACCACTAGCATTTGCAGAAACCGGAACCCGTTGATTGTTCTAGTTGGACATATTTCGATCCAATATTAGAATACCATTCCCAAACTCTACATCCGAAACTTACTAGTTTGAGACTAGAGGAGCTGCGTTTGCGTTCTTGGCCTTCGCATTCCTAGTATTATCTCAACAAGGAGGCACGATATTAAATGTATACCATCGAGTTAAAATGGAGTAGATCATACCTTACATACGATAAGAGTGGAACCCTAAATACCTACTGACTTATTCTATAGAGAAATCTTTCGATTTTGGGGGGTGGAACTGACATTACCATGATGTGTTCTTGAATAACGGTTCTTGACTTTTTTCCTATTACGCTCTATTTGTTTAAAAAAATTGATGAATGATTAAATTAGGTAAGTTCTATTTATTTTTCTAGGCTAAAACTAACAAAAACCACATATTTTAGCGATTAAATAACGTAGTTTAGGGGTCTTATGCATAAGGAAATACAAAAGGACACCTAACATGAAAGCTGTCGGGGGTCAGTGATGGACGACACTGAAAAATCCTTAATGGAATAACTTTCAATGTTGGTGAACTTTTAGACTTGAATGAGCAGGTTATAGAGGAATTGATAGATGGACCAGGACCAAGAACCGTGGCTTGGCCTACAAATTGTAGGTTTGGTTGTGGTTCAATACTTAACAAAATATTCTTGGATTCCGTAGGAGGGGTCATAGGTTGCCATCCACGGAAACCAGCACAGACTGTCATTCACCCTAAAATAAGTTGGTGACATCCGTAGCTGCCACCTATAACTCAAGATTTCTGCACTTTCATAGTTCTAGCATACGGTATGTTACATTTATGGTGCTTTTCTACTACATTTTTCTATTTCTTGTTTTCGAGGTGTTACAGTATCTCCCCCTTGGGAATATTTGTCCTCAAAATAAGTCTAAACTAGTTGAGTTGGATGGAAAGAGCTTCAAACCCTATCATTAAATACTAGAATCTAAAATCTGACTGAAAAAAGTTTCACTAATATGGAAATACGCTAAAAATGATTCTATAGAAGGAAGGAACATGATAATAAGACTAAATTTTAACATTAATGTCTAAATAGCTAAGGAGGAACTATTTCTTCAAGGTGGAGTGGAATCGAAAGGAAAGGGTGATGATACTTGGCATTCATGAGTCTTTCTACTTCCTAAGTACCTCCCTCTATGGACTGACTCCTCCATAAAACCGTATAGGAAAAAACTTCTTTTTTTTCTGAACCTTTAAACCTGATGATCAAGAAGCTTGACTAGAAAATCCTTATAAGTGAGTCTATCTTGAATAGTCACACTCTTAGGTTTAATGGTACTATGGATGTTGCACATCCACACACTTCTTCCATTGAGAAATGTGAAAGATCGGATGCACTACTGCTAGTTCTGCTTGCAAATCTAACAAATATTTCATATTTGCAATTCTTTTCAAGATCTAGTAATAACCTACATATCAACGACTAAGCTACCCTTTTTTGCAAAATCTCATCACCCCCTTCATATGTTACACTTTAAGGAAAACCAAATTATTAACTTTGAACTCTAATCCCTTTTCCTTACATCTTCATAAGATGTCTGGCGACTTTGATTTGTCTTAATTCAATCATTGATGATCTGAATTTTCTATAGCATCATGAACTGAATTTGTCCAAATCAAGGCTGTTTCACCTAGTTGAAAGAAACAAACTAGAGATCGACATGTACACCCACATAATGCCTTATAAGGGTCCACCTTAATGCTAGAATGGTAGTTATTGTTATAGACAAAGTGTATAAGAGAAAGGTAATTATCTGTAATGACCCGAGAGAACCCTCTAGTTATCACACGTCATATTCGACCTCTTGGAGGTGTTATACAATCCTGTAGCATTCATTCATCACATAAGTATGAAATTAGTGCCGAATTAAAGCTTTTTATATTAAGGTCAATAAGGAAACTCTTTTATAAAACGTAAAAAAGAACTAAGTCTCATTTTCATAAGGTCACGGTCCATACATTGAGTGAAAGATACAAGTCTTCTAGGATGTCTTTAATGGATGAAAACTAGACATAACATTTATATCCTTGAACATATGAGGACATACCGAGAGTCATGATAAAACGATCAAATTCCCAAGCTTCAACTCTAAGAATTATCACTTTCGACCACCTACTTATATATAGAAATAGAGAATAATAAGGAGTTAGTACAATGAATAACTAAGTATGGCAATCATGCAAAAACATGCTTTGAATAGGATATTGTAGTTGAAATATGTTTTTCATGTTGTTTTGATAAACTTTATGAACCAAGTGTAAAACAAAATCATACAAGTCAATCATCAACATAAAAGGTAATACTCCCCTAATTATCAGTATATGACCATATTCCTTAAATAAATCATTAACCATATACAACCTCTATACAAAGTCCGAAATTCCTCACATAAAGTCGGTCCCCGTAGTGATGGATTTTCCAGAGGTCTTTTCCTAATGATCTTCCTGGTATTCCTCCTGAATGGGAAATTGATTTTGGTATCGACTTGTTACTGGATATAAATCTCATTTCAATTCCTCCTTATTAGATGGCTTCAGCTGAATTGAAAGATTTGAAGGCTCAACTCTAAGATTTACTAGACAAAGGCTTCATTAGACCTAGTATTTCTCCATGGGGTGCTCCAGTATTGTTTGTGAAGAAGAAGGATGGTCCCTTAGAGTGTGCATTAACTATCGACAACTCAGTAAAGTCACTATTAAGAACAAGTATCCTCTCCCTCGGATTGACGACTTGTTTGATCAATTCCAAGAGCAAGCTACTTTTCTAAGATTTACTTGAGATCGAGGTATAACCAACCTAGGGTGAGAGGTGAGGACAAATCAAAAATGGCATTTCGTACTGATATGGTCACTATAAGTTCTCATTAATGTCTTTTGGTCTCACTAATGCACTGGAGCATTTATGGATCTCATGAATAGAGTGTTTTGAAGTTACCTTGATTCATTTGTCATTGTCTTCATTGACGACATCTTGGTATATTCGAAAAATGATGGTGATCACATGTACCATTTTAGGGTGGTGTTACAAGTGCTTAAGGAGAACCAATTATTTGCCAAGTATAGCAATTGTGAGTTTTGGTTTAGGTTGGTGTTGTTTCTTGGTCATATCCTCTCTAGTGAGGGAGTTGAGATTGATCCAAGGAAAACTGAGGCGGTCAAGAATTGGCTTAGACCATTGACACTAACCAACATTAGGAGTTTCTTGGGTCTAGCGGGTTATTATCGGAGGTTTGTGGATGGTTTTGTGTTCATTGCATCTCCCCTCACTACTTTTACCCAAAAGAATAAGAAATTTGAGTGGTCGGAGGCATGTGAGAGAATCTTCCAGATCTTGAAAGATAGGGTTACTTTCTCTCCAGTGTTGACTTACCGGAGGGTAATTAGGGCTTCGTTGTATATTGTGATGTATCCCGAGTGGGTTTAGGGTGTGTTCTTATGCAACATGGTAGAGTGGTAGCCTATTCATCTAGACAACATAAGGTGCATGAGAAAAACTCTCCAACTCATGATCTTGAGTTAGCGGTCATGGTATTTTCCTTGAAAATATAGAGGCATTACATGTATGGTGTTCATGTTGATGTGTATACCGACCACAAGAGTCTCCGATATGTGTTTACTAAAAAGGAGTTGAATCTCCGACATAAGGTGATTGGAATCATTGAAAGATTACGACATGAGTGTTCTCTATCACCCCAGCAAGGCCAACATGTTTGCGTATGCTTTAAATCTTATGACCAGCAGTAGTGTGTCTCATGTAGAGGAAGCCAAGAAAGACCTAGGGAAATATGTTCATAGGTTATCTAGATTGGGTTTAAGTTGGAAGATTCTCCGAATGGTGGTTTTATAGTCAATCATAACATCGAATCTCCATTCGTAGTTGAGGTGAAGTCCAAACAACACCTTGACCAACCATTGATGGATTTGAAGGAATCGGTTCTTGGTAAGCTTAATGAGTCATTCTCCTTAGGTGGGGATGGTGTCTTGAGGTATCAAGGAAGGCTATGTGTTCCCAATGTAGATGGTTTGAGGAACCGAATTCTTGAGGAAGCTCATGAGTCCCGTTACTCCATTACTTCAGGTTCGACAAAGATGTACCATGACATTAGGGAAGTGTTTTTGTGGGAAGGTTTGAAAAAGACATAGCGGAATTTGTTGCTAAGTGTCCATATTGCCAACAAGTGAAAGCCGAACATCAAAAGTCAGGTGGTTTACTACAAGAAATGCAAGTTCCACTTGGAAGTAGGAAGACATCAATATGGATTTTGTGGTAGGATTGCCTCAGACACAAAAGCAATATGACTCTATATGGGTTGTTCTGGATATATTGACCAAATCCGCTCACTTCATTCCCGTAAAGTATACTTATTCGGCGGAGGATTATGCAAGGATCTTCATAGATGAGATTGTGTGTCGCCATGGTATTTCGTTATCCATCATATCGGATAGAGGTCCAAAATTCACATCTAGGTTTTGGAGGTCATTCCAACAAGAGTTAGGCACCAAGGTGAAGTTAAGCATCGCCAAGCGGAGGGTACTATTCAAACCATTGAGGATATGCTTAGAGCTTGTATCATTGATTTCAATGGAAATTGGGATAAGCATTTGCCTTTGGTGGGGTTTCCTTACAATAATAGCTACCATTTCTCTATATCTATGGATCTATATGAAGTATTGTATGGTAGGATTGAGGATCTCCAATTGGATGGTTTGAAGTGGGTCTTCACTTTTGGGTCCCGATTTCATTTATAAGACTTTGGAGAAAGTTCATATCATAAGAAATCTCTTGCAAATGTCTTATAGTTGGCAAAAGTCATATACCCATCATAGGATAAGGGATTTGGAGTTTGAAGACGGTGATAAAGTGTACTTGAAAGTTTTGCCTATGAAAAGGGTGGTTAGATTTGGAAAGAAGGAAGTTGAGTCCTTGTTATGTGGGTGCCTATGAAATCTTGCAAAGGGTTGGTAAGGTTGCATATGAGTTAAGGTTGCCTAGTGAATTAGTTTTATTTCATACGGTTTTCCATGTTTCAAATTCTTGATAGGCAACTACGGAAGTTAAGGAACAAGGAGGTGGCTTCCGTAAAGGTGTTTTGGAAGAATCTCTAAGTTGAGGGTGCGACATGGGAGCTCGAGGCCGACATGAATTCCCGTTACCCTCATCTATTTGATAAATAAGGTTATTTATTCCTATTAATAATGAAAATAATGACTGAAAATTGACGTTTCTTGATTTTTGTGAAGTTTTGCAAAAATGTGCATTTTATAATGATATTACAATGACTTACAGTAAAGTATGCCTATAAAGTTGCAACTCTGGTTGTTTTAAGTCATGTTGTGCATTTTGATATGGTGAGTCTTTATGAAATGATATGTAGAATGTTGATAAGTTAAGATTTGGCATGATTGACTCATATATGATATGTTGAGCTCATGTAGTTGTTGTGAGAAGGAAATCCCTCATAATGTGATTTTGAGTCTTATGTGTGGTAAATGAATTCTTGAATTGACTTGTGTAAATGATATGATTGATTTTGTTATGTATTGTTGTTGTTTGGTCTGCTAGTCTTTAGTCTATTCCTTCCTTTCAAAAGATTTTAGTGTCATTCGGGGACGAACTTTCCTAAGGGGGGATAATGTAACACTTCGTAAACCTTGACGTGTTCTAGAGTCTAACATGAGTGTCATAAGGTTTCGACACTTTTTTTGAGATCTGTTTTAATAAATATAAGTCATTTAGGAAGACTAGAAACCAAAATGTCCAAGAACGTCCATGACGTCCGGAAACTAGTTCAATGAGGTTCCAGCGTGCCTTAGCCTATTTGATTAGCTTTTAGGAGTCAGAAAATGATGAAAATTGGTGGAAGTGTGTATAATATTTATAAGAGTTTATTCATAGTCAAAACGTCCAGGCACGACTCCCCAAGGACCAACCAAGGTCCCTTGAGGAGGACCTTTGCATTTTGGGTCAAAGAACGGCCCAAGGCAGTGTGCACAGACGAGTACCATTGACGGAGCGTCGATGACCACTGTCGATGGTCACTTAGAAAAAAACTTGGAGGTTCATTTTTCAAGTCTCTGAACTCATCGACGGATGTGCAACACGGAGGTGCATAGTGGCCATCGATTGACCCACGAGGCGTCGATCGGGGCCTCGTCTATGAGGGGACTGGTTTTGCTGCACATTTTCATATAAGTCATTTAATTAGTTGTATTATTTAGGAGGTTAATTGGGGGTCAATAAAGGTCTAATTAAGTTAGTTAACTGATACGCTCAAACTTACTTCTCAAATAAGAAGTAAAGCGGTCGTGTCAAGTAAATAACCCAACTAGTGAGGTTGGGATCGTTCCCACGAGGAAAATAGTCTAGACTTAACTTCAACTTGTTATTACTATTGTTTGGTCAATGACTTCCTTGGATAGTAAAAACAATAAAAGGGGGGTTTCTAATTCTAAATGAGTGAAAATAACTAACGAAATTGAAAGAGACACTTAACAGCTTTGAATGTTGGAGTTTAATCAATTAAACAAAGTAACTAGGGTTTACGTGTTCCCCACAGGTTCATAACTTGATAATTCTAACTATAATAATTCTTTCCTAGTATCTTGCATGCAAAGTGATAAGTTATGTATTTCTAAATCCTTGGTCCGGCATCTAGAAAATCTCACTCCGCACCTTGGTCCGGCTACGTGTGTTGCTATCCTAACCCTTATCCTTACCTCATATTAAGCATCGTATTCGATATTTGACTAAGTTATTACTTCGTACCAATCAATACTAGCCTATTAGATAGTATACACTAAATCTATGTTAATAATTCTTTTCCTATTATCTACCTCCTTGGTCCGGCAAGTAGCATTAAGGCGAGTTCTAACGTTGGCCATCCGTTAAAAAGACTTCTAAGCGAAAGAATTATTAATACATGCAAGACACTATTCTAGAATTGTTATTTTAGTTAGGGTTTATCTCATTATTTGCCTATGGTTCCCACAACCCTAGTTATGGAGTTTAGTTACTCATAGCCATAATCACAATATTCAAATATATTAAATAAGAATTCATGTACTTACTTCAATGAGAAAGAATAAAATCCAAAAGGTTGCTTGATTAATCACCAAAAATCACTTGCAAGAATTCTCAAAGTAATCAATAATCTCACGAAAAGTCTAATGATTATCAAGAATCTCACAATACAATGTTCACCAATACGGAGTTTTAACAATCTAAGAGTCTAACTATCAGGTGTCTAACCTCAAAAACGAGGTTTTTCGAACTATTTATAAAAAAACAAAAACCTAATTAAACAAGAATTCTAATTGCTGGAAATCTGCCAAAACGCGGCTGGGTCGACGGACCTCGCGACGGACCGTCGTGGTCACAACGGACCGTCGTGGACTCCGTCGTCCCATACTTGGTGCAATTTCTTCTGCTGCTTTCTTCATTCCCCTCGACGGCAAGTATGACGGACCGTCATAGGCACAACGGTCCGTCGAGGGTCTTCGTTCCAAAATACTTCAACTCTCGGAATCTGGGTACTGGGATCACTTCTCTGATCTTCACGACGAACCTGCAGGACGGACCGTCATAGCCATGACGGACCGTCACAAGCTTCGTAATCCCACACTTGGTCAGACTTCCCCATCTTCCTTCAGCAGCTGCACTACGCTGCCACCTACGGACCGTCACAGGCACGACGGACCGTCATAAGCTCCGTAGGTGGTCTCTTCTGCATTTTTTCGCTCAAAATCTCCGCATTCAGCTTTGGACAGATTTCCTGCAAAACAAAGAGAAACTTATATCAAAATTAGCACAAAAAGGCTTTCGGACACACTAAACTTAAGGAAAAAGTATTAATTATACCGTGAAACCACGGTATATCAACACCCTCAACTTAAATTCGTTGTTTGTCCTCAAGCGACGCACTATGACTCACTACACAATCTTTGTACAATAGTATCCATGTTTTATCCTTTGCAATCATTTGGCTATCAATCCCGATTAATCTCATCAAATCTATGCATGCTATCACTATTAGGCTTGAATTTTGTGGGATTAGAACATGACACAGACTCACCATGCACTAACACCTATCCTCTTCAATTTCTCACCGAGGTGCTAACAATTCCGGTATTGCAACTAGTGTCCTCACTTTAAAACAAAATCCTCATTTTCCCCACAATGATTTCAGTTTGAGTATAAGGATTACTTTTCAACACTCGCTCTCAGAACAAAGTCACACTCATTCATACCTATTGCCATAAGCTTGCCCTTATTTTCACTGCCTTAAGTTCGCTATACAACCCTTAGGATCACGATAGGACTTTCTTAGCTTGTAACATAGGCTCAGGGTCAGGTAGGGTATATTTAGGTATACTTTTAGTGACTTTTTGCCCTCCTTGACATATCGTCTAAACCTTCCCTCTTTCTATCATTTTATCTCGCCTAGTTTCTCATATTCTTTCACTTTTCTATTTTCTCTTCTTTCTTCATTTGTGTAAGTGACTCTCTTCTTTTCTTGCTTGTATTTCTTGTATATTTTTCTTTTTCTTTACTTTTCTTTCAACTAATTCTTGAGTCACTTTACTTTTTTTTTCTCTCTCTTTGTTCTTTCAACCCAACTTTCCAGAGCATTCCTCCTAATAGCCACCCTCAACTCATGGCTTTGCCATGAGTCAAGGTACACAATACCCAAAATTGGGTCAGGGCCATAACGAAGGTTGTTCATGCATTAGCCACCCTCAACCTATGCTTTTGGCATAAGCTGAGGTGCACATGTCCAAGGAGGGACCAGGGCCAACACATTGTTCCCAGAAAAGATCAGTTGGGGTGAAAAAGAAAGGTCTAATTTTAAGCTCAGATTATTTGGATCAAAGAAGGATAAATTTCATTTAGTTTCTTTTATTTAGGCTAGAAATGGGCTATATCGAATAAGGGCGTATGATCTTTTCCTAATTGTCTATTACAGCTTACTTTTAGCAGGACTAACCAGGCAAGTTCTAGCTCAGTACCAATAGTGGACTATTCAAATTTTCCTCACACTCACTTGACATCTCATAACTATACCAGATTGTCAGACACCTAGTTCGAATTTAAGACTTAGGGTAATGCAATGGTGTAACTCTATTTCATGCTTAGAGCCACACAATTATCAGTTACTATGCCTAGTCATGCATTATTTTCTAGTTTATCAGGATATCATTTTAGCCATCATGCTCCAGAATTAAACTATGTATAAAAGACATAAACATGCCGGTTCAACAGAAAAAGTAATCAGTCTTTTGGGGGAAAAGAACACAGGCAAAAAAACCCAAAAAGAGGATAGTGAATTGGGCTACTCAGACTTCACCCTAACACTCACTATCCATTTACCACACCCCCAACAAAAAAGCATGCAATTGTCCCCAATGCATAAAAATCTAAATACTAGAGTGGTAGGTGAAGCAAACCTGTGGCGCAAAGCGCCGTCGATCAGCAAGATGGTGGGTCTGGTTCCCCGGAACCCACGTCCTCTGCAATCTGGACACCCTTAGTGGTGTCCTTAGCGACAACCGCACCATCAGTAGTGCCTCCTGCTATATCTACAGTGCGGGAGCTAGACGCCCTAGCCGCTAACTCTGATGCTCTCATCTGGTGCGCCACCTCCTCAGCAATACGCCTCTTGGCACTCTCTCGAGGGGGAGGTGGTGGAATTTCTGAAGTAGCAAAAAGGGCCGCCAACACGGTGTCCTCAGCAGGCTCGACAGAAGGGGCCTCAGACTCCTGCACCTAGCCTCTAAGATCGTGTCGATGTCTGCACGAAGACTGTCGACTCCAGCCTGAAGAGTCGACGCATCCATCGGAGGGGCTGGTCGGGCTAGCACTCTTAACTCGAAGGCGTCCAGGCGCTGGTTAACCTCAGCAATCTTCCGCTCTGTAAACTGCACCATTTTCCTCTCTAGAGGATCTTCGCACTCAGTAATCGACTTCTGCATCCACGGCTGGATATGATGCAGAAGAGTGGCCATTTGTGCCTCTAGTTTTTGGACCCTTGCAAGCGGGACCAGTGTCGGTAGAGGGGCTGTGCGAGAGGAGCTCGGGGCTGTGCTACTACCCGGGATAGAATCGACCGGGGTAGTGTCAGTGGACGCCTGTGTAGCTGTGCGGGCCTTGGCTACCGTATCAGCAAGATCATCAGAAAGTGGGGGCAGCTCTGGACGGGGCCCTTTGCATGGGGCAAACTCATTGGCCTCGTCTCTAATGATGCCGACGTCAACGGTGCCCTGCGGGGTCTTCAGCTGATCTACGTGCCATATGGGCACACCTGCGGACCTGCAAAGGGCAAAGATCATGCACGGGAAGGGGTAGGTGGTAGTGACCTTGAATGCCCTCTCGTGCATGACTGCCTGGAGAAGCCATGCGAAGTACACCTCGAATCCGGCTATCATCGCCGCCATCAACACTGTTCGATCCCAGGTAACGATGTTGTGTCAGCAGCTGTGGGGGAGAGGCAGTGACGGACAAGCAGCCACAAGAACTTTGCTGCGAACGTGAGGTTGGCCTTCTTGATGGCCCCCTTCGGCTCACTCACCCAATCGGCACCCTCTCCATCTACTGACAGGTGCAGGGCCATCCACCTCTTAGTGGTCTCTCTCAGTGATGGCTCGCGCAAGAACTGGCCATCCTCAACTATCTGCCAGCGGTAGTCGAACTCGACAGTGAGGGGGGTCCGAGAAGCATCAATACTCTCGCCGTATAGAAACCGGCGGATGGCTGGCACGGAAATGTCAACCTGTACGCCCCGGACTCGGACCTGCTCCAGTGGGTCCTGTTTAGCTGGGGCAGCCCGCCTATCGATCTATGATCGGAGAGTCGCTACGTAGGATGCGTAGAACTCTCGGACCATTTCTTCGTTGTATCGTCCTAACGGACGTGCTGTCCACTCCAAGCGATGCCTGGTGAAGAGATTGTGGATCTCAGGCATCATTGGGAGGCTCCCTGTAAGTACCCGCCGCTCCAAAGTGAGTGTTCGAGTCATCACTCCTTTATCAGTCGGGAACATGGCGTCGGAGTAGACTTGAAACTGCCCGTCGACGCACCACCGGTTGGGCTGGTCAGTGGCTGGTGTGGGGACCTGAGCTGGTGAGCCGGATGTAGAGTCTGAACTATCAGCCTCATCAGACGAGGCCGANAGACAAGCAAAACCATACTTAACAAAACATTGAAAATAGTAGGTAATTGCTATAGAAACAGTGGCACACGACGGGCCTGGTGACGGCTCGTCGTGACTATGACGGACCGTCATGAGGTCTGTCGTGTTTTACTTAGACTATGTATATATAGAGAACCTAGGAGGAGAGTCTCTGACTAGCATGACGGTATATGTAGGATGGACCGTCACAGGTACGACGGTCCGTCGTAGGCGTCCGTCGTAGGACACTTAAAAAAATATGGAGACCCTTAGCAGAGGGGTCTCTGACCGTCATGACGGTCGTGCAGGACGGACCGTCGTGGGTATGACGGTCCGTCACATGTGTCCGTTGAAGGACACTTAGAAAAAGTGAGAGACCCTTAGAAATAGGGTCTCTGACAACCAGAACGGTTGTGCAGGACAGACCGTCGTGAAGACGACGGTCCGTCACATGTGTCCGTTAGGAAACACTTGGGAAAAAAATGAGAGACCCTTAGAAACAGGGTCTCTGACAACCAGAACGGTTGTGCAGGACAGACCGTCGTGAAGACGACGGTCCGTCACATGTGTCCGTTAGGAAACACTTGGGAAAAAAATGAGAGACCCTTAGAAACAGGGTCTCTGACAACCAGAACGGTTGTGCAGGACAGACCGTCGTGAAGACGACGGTCCGTCACATGTGTCCGTTAGGAAACACTTGGGAAAAAAATGAGAGACCCTTAGAAACAGGGTCTCTGACAACCAGAACGGTTGTGCAGGACAGACCGTCGTGAAGACGACGGTCCGTCACATGTGTCCGTTAGGAAACACTTGGGAAAAAAATGAGAGACCCTTAGAAACAGGGTCTCTGACAACCAGAACGGTTGTGCAGGACAGACCGTCGTGAAGACGACGGTCCGTCACATGTGTCCGTTAGGAAACACTTGGGAAAAAAATGAGAGACCCTTAGAAACAGGGTCTCTGACAACCAGAACGGTTGTGCAGGACAGACCGTCGTGAAGACGACGGTCCGTCACATGTGTCCGTTAGGAAACACTTGGGAAAAAAATGAGAGACCCTTAGAAACAGGGTCTCTGACAACCAGAACGGTTGTGCAGGACAGACCGTCGTGAAGACGACGGTCCGTCACATGTGTCCGTTAGGAAACACTTGGGAAAAAAATGAGAGACCCTTAGAAACAGGGTCTCTGACAACCAGAACGGTTGTGCAGGACAGACCGTCGTGAAGACGACGGTCCGTCACATGTGTCCGTTAGGAAACACTTGGGAAAAAAATGAGAGACCCTTAGAAACAGGGTCTCTGACAACCAGAACGGTTGTGCAGGACAGACCGTCGTGAAGACGACGGTCCGTCACATGTGTCCGTTAGGAAACACTTGGGAAAAAAATGAGAGACCCTTAGAAACAGGGTCTCTGACAACCAGAACGGTTGTGCAGGACAGACCGTCGTGAAGACGACGGTCCGTCACATGTGTCCGTTAGGAAACACTTGGGAAAAAAATGAGAGACCCTTAGAAACAGGGTCTCTGACAACCAGAACGGTTGTGCAGGACAGACCGTCGTGAAGACGACGGTCCGTCACATGTGTCCGTTAGGAAACACTTGGGAAAAAAATGAGAGACCCTTAGAAACAGGGTCTCTGACAACCAGAACGGTTGTGCAGGACAGACCGTCGTGAAGACGACGGTCCGTCACATGTGTCCGTTAGGAAACACTTGGGAAAAAAATGAGAGACCCTTAGAAACAGGGTCTCTGACAACCAGAACGGTTGTGCAGGACAGACCGTCGTGAAGACGACGGTCCGTCACATGTGTCCGTTAGGAAACACTTGGGAAAAAAATGAGAGACCCTTAGAAACAGGGTCTCTGACAACCAGAACGGTTGTGCAGGACAGACCGTCGTGAAGACGACGGTCCGTCACATGTGTCCGTTAGGAAACACTTGGGAAAAAAATGAGAGACCCTTAGAAACAGGGTCTCTGACAACCAGAACGGTTGTGCAGGACAGACCGTCGTGAAGACGACGGTCCGTCACATGTGTCCGTTAGGAAACACTTGGGAAAAAAATGAGAGACCCTTAGAAACAGGGTCTCTGACAACCAGAACGGTTGTGCAGGACAGACCGTCGTGAAGACGACGGTCCGTCACATGTGTCCGTTAGGAAACACTTGGGAAAAAAATGAGAGACCCTTAGAAACAGGGTCTCTGACAACCAGAACGGTTGTGCAGGACAGACCGTCGTGAAGACGACGGTCCGTCACATGTGTCCGTTAGGAAACACTTGGGAAAAAAATGAGAGACCCTTAGAAACAGGGTCTCTGACAACCAGAACGGTTGTGCAGGATGGACCGTCGTGAAGACGACGGTCCGTCACATGTGTCCGTTAGGAAACACTTGGGAAAAAAATGAGAGACCCTTAGAAACAGGGTCTCTGACAACCAGAACGGTTGTGCAGGACAGACCGTCGTGAAGACGACGGTCCGTCACATGTGTCCGTTGGGAAACACTTGGAAAAAAAATGAGAGACCCTTAGAAACACGGTCTCTGACAACCGGAACGGTTGTGCAGGACGGACCGTCGTGAAGACGACGGTCCTTCACATGTGTCCGTTGGGACAGGGTGCTAGGGCTTTTGGAACGGACCCTACGACGGTCCGTCGTGGGTACGACTGTCCGTTATCGAGGTCTCGTTCTGAATAACTGTGACAGAACTGGGGGTACCCCATGCTTCCCCGATGAACCCACATGGTCTTGTAGTGTTTTGGACCTACGTTTTTCTATCCCAACTACCTAGGAAACTAGCAATGCAAAAGCACCTATGTCTAGGGTTGTCAACATGGCAAATTCGAACATTTTGAACCTAGGTTTAGACATAATCATATAAAGGAAACAACATACGACGAAGAACTAAGCTAATACTAACTAATAAACAAAAATGCAAGATAAATGAGTAGAAATTCGAGACACATACCTTAGAAATGGAGAAAACAACTGGACAAGTACTCGGTGGCTAGGCAAACACCCACAGCAGCAACTCCGACTAGTAGATTAACACTTTTAGGGCTTTGGAGAATTTTGGGGGAACAATGATCGAGGGGGAGAATATGGAAGTTGAAAAGAGAGGGAAGTGGGAGGAATAATGAATGAATGGGGTGAAATGAAGGGTTGGGGGGTTTAAACGGTCTAATTTTGAAAAAGACTCCAGCCGGGTCGGGTCGGGTACGACTCATTAATCACGCGACGATTCCCCGACGACGGTCCGTCGCAGTTGTGACGACCCGTCGTTGGTTCCGTCGTGTGTGCCCTAGTTTGAAAATAACAGAAAGACGTACCTGGTACGACGGAGGCATACGACGGTCCGTCGCAGGCGCAACGGTCCGTCGATATATCCGTCAGTGACTGCTGCAGAGTAGTTTTCTGCAGAATTTCCTGGTGATGTGCCTGCGAATTTAAAAACCCATTAGTAGAAAAATGCTACCATTACTAAAAAGACTATAAGTATTGGGTTGCCTCCCAACAAGCGCCTGATTTAATGTCGCGGCACGACTGGGGACACTTGATTACTCAGCCTTCATCAAGATGGTATGCCTCTATCACTTCATTCCCCGATGCTTTATGCCCAAAATAGAGTTTTATTCGTTCTCTATTCACCTTAAACCGCACTCCCTCCTTGGCTTTTAACTCAACTGCTCCATGAGGGAATACTTGGGTAATCAAGTAAGGGCCAGTCCATTTGGACTTGAGCTTGCCCGGAAGACAAGGCGACCCAGAACTGTCTACAAGCACCAAATCCCCAACCATAAACTCTTGTTTTGCATTTTTCTGTTCAGTCTCCTTCTTCATCTTTTCTTTGTGGGATATGGCAGATACCGATTGGAGCTCACCACTCTGCCTCATGGTCCTACAAATGTTGAAGGTCGCTTCTTCATTATTCAACCGAAATGTCATCTGTCCCTTCTCCATATCAACTAAGGCTCTACCTGTAGCAAGGAATGGCCTCCCAAGAATAATAGGCACTTCAAAATCGACCTCACAATCAAGAATAACAAAATCAGCCGGAAAGATGAATGACTCCACTTTTACTAGCACATCATGGAGTATCCCTATAGGCCGTTTCACTGTCCGATCAGCCATCAGTAGCCGCATCGCAGTGGGTTTTGGATCCCCCAAACCCAACTTCTTGTAAATTGAGAGGGGCATGAGATTTATGCTTGCCCCCAGATCACATAATGCTTTCGCAAAATGTAATGACCCAACTGTACAAGGAATAGTGAACGCACCAGGATCTTCTTTCTTTTGTACGAGGGATCTTGTAGCAATAGCACTACAATGCTGCAGTCTATCATCATCCTCGAAAGTGACCGATCTTTTCTTGGTGACCAGATCTTTCATAAATTTTGCATAACCGGGTATTTGTTCTAGAGCTTCTACCAAAGGGACATTGATAGAAAGCTGCTTCAACATTGTTATGAAACGCCGGTATTTACCATCCTCGGTCTTCTTCACTAATCTCTGAGGGAAGGGTGGTGGTGGCCTAGGCATGGGAATTACCTTGATGGGTACTTCTGCATCTTTTCCATTACTTTCCTCTGCTTCACCACTACCCTTTACCACCTTATCATTATCCTTTCTCACATTTTTCTCAGCAGATGGCATAGGTGGGTCAATGGTTTGCCTACCACCCCGAGTAGTGATTGCCATACAGTGCACATCATTCTTTGGATTTTGGACAGTGTTGCTAGGAAGAGTGCCCGGTTGCCGTGTGTTCACTGTCGCAGATAATTGGGCCACTTGCAATTCGATCTGTTTAATCGAAATTGCATGTGTATCAACTTTTTGCCCAATACTAGCTAAATCACCCCTTAACTCTTTAATGTGCTCATCACTAGCATCGAACCTCCTCATCATTTTGTGCAACATATCCTCAACTCGCGCCATACTATCTCCACCATCCCTAGGAGTAACTTCACGATTTTGAGGAGGAACATAGGGCCCATTCCTGTCGTTTCTATTAGCATAGTTACCCCTGTTAAAGTTGTTGTCGCGGTTGTAGTTTCCATCTCGGACATAATGACCCTCACGGTTGTAGTTACCATAGTTCCGACCTTGGTTCCCTTGACCTTGGCGCCAGTTATCCTGATTTGAGCCTTGGGCGCTTGGTCGGAAACCCCCCATCTGCTCATTTACTGCATAAGTGTCCTCCGCATAATAGCATTCATCATTAGGAGGTGGTGGTTTAGCCAAGTAGTTGACTGCATTTATCTTTTCTGCACCCCCAGTGACATGTTTTAGTACCAACCCAAGCTCAGTTCTCATCTGAGCCATTTCTTCACGAATCTCATCTGTGGCTGGGTTGTGAGTGGACTGCACTGCGAAGGTGTTTCTCCCTGTATCAGACTTCCTAGTACTCCAAGCTTTGTTATTCCGGGAGATTTTCTCTAATTTTTCAGCGATCTCAGCATAAGGACATTCTCCATAAGATCCACCTGCTATAGTGTCCAACACCGCTTTGTTGTTATCATCCTGTCCCCGATAGAAGTATTCCTTCAGTGACTCATCATCTATACGGTGATTTGGAACACTTCTCAAGAATGAGGTGAATCTATCCCAAGAACTACTAACTGACTCTCCTGGTAGTGCCACAAAGTTATTCACTCTGTCTTTGTGGTTTAGTTTCTTGGAGACCGGATAGTAGCGTGCTAAGAAGACATCTCTTAGTTGGTTCCAAGTGAAGATTGAGTTGTATGGGAGCTCAGTGAACCACATAGCAGCCTCTCCCGTCAGTGAGAGAGGAAACACTCTGAGCCCTATTACATCTAGATCCAAATCAGGCCTCCCCACACAACTTTTACACACTGCCCTTACCTTAGCTATATGGGCATGTGGATCCTCAGAAGGTAGCCCTGAAAACAAACCTCTGGCAGTGAGCATTTGCATCAGGCTACTAGTTACCACAAAGGTGTGGCCTGTGGGTAGAGGAGGTAAGACAAGTGGCCCATCGGAGTCTGCTATGTTATCATAGCCTCTGTAGTATGCTTGGGGCCGTGGAACGGGATTTTGTCCCCTCTGTTGGTGTTCACCCGGAGCATCGGGTAACATCTGACCATGAACATCAACCGGAGCTGGGATGTTCTGGTTCGGATCCTCATCATTTATTCCCAAATTACGATTCATATTGCGCAGTGTACGCTCTAACTCGTGATCGTAGGGAAACAGCGGTTCTCTTCCTCTCCGTGTATTTGGCATACAAGGAGGATAGTTCTGAAAAGAAATCAAAAACAATAAAACAAAGTAAAATCAAGAAAATATCAACTAAACTATAGTAATAAGTTCAAGTTAATCTAAAAGCTATTTTCCCCGGCAACGGCGCCAAAATTTGATACGCTCAAACTTACTTCTCAAATAAGAAGTAAAGCGGTCGTGTCAAGTAAATAACCCAACTAGTGAGGTTGGGATCGTTCCCACGAGGAAAATAGTCTAGACTTAACTTCAACTTGTTATTACTATTGTTTGGTCAATGACTTCCTTGGAAAGTAAAAACAATAAAAGGGGGGTTTCTATTTCTAAATGAGTGAAAATAACTAACGAAATTGAAAGAGACACTTAACAGCTTTGAATGTTGGAGTTTAATCAATTAATCAAAGTAACTAGGGTTTACGTGTTCCCCACAGGTTCATAACTTGATAATTCTAACTATAACAATTCTTTCCTAGTATCTTGCATGCAAAGTGATAAGTTATGTATTTCTAAATCCTTGGTCCGGCATCTAGAAAATCTCACTCCGCACCTTGGTCCGGCTACGTGTGTTGCTTTCCTAACCCTTATCTTTACCTCATATTAAGCATCGCATTCGATATTTGACTCAGTTATTACCTCGTACCAATCAATACTAGCCTATTAGATAGTATACACTAAATCTATGTTAATAATTCTTTTCCTATTATCTACCTCCTTGGTCCGGCAAGTAGCATTAAGGCGAGTTCTAACGTTGGCCATCCGTTAAAAAGACTTCTAAGCGAAAGAATTATTAATACATGCAAGACACTATTCTAGAATTGTTATTTTAGTTAGGTTTTATCTCATTATTTGCCTATGGTTCCCACAACCCTAGTTATGGAGTTTAGTTACTCATAGCCATAAACACAATATTCAAATATATTAAATAAGAATTCATGTACTTACTTCAATGAGAAAGAATAAAATCCAAAAGTTTGCTTGATTAATCACCAAAAATCACTTGCAAGAATTCTCAAAGTAATCAATAATCTCACGAAAAGTCTAATGATTATCAAGAATCTCACAATACAATGTTCACCAATACGAAGTTTTAACAATCTAAGAGTCTAACGATCAGGTGTCTAACCTCAAAAACGAGGTTTTTCGAACTATTTATAAAAAAAAAAAAACCTAATTAAACAAGAATTCTAATTGCTGGAAATCTGCCAAAACGCGGCTGGGTCGACGGACCACGCGACGGACCGTCGTGGTCACAACGGACCGTCGTGGACTCCGTCGTCCCATACTTGGTGCAATTTCTTCTGCTGCTTTCTTCATTCCCCTCGACGGCAAGTATGACGGACCGTCATAGGCACAACGGTCCGTCGAGGGTCTTCGTTCCAAAATACTTCAACTCTCGGAATCTGGGTACTGGGATCACTTCTCTGAACTTCACGACGATCCTGCAGGACGGACCGTCATAGCCATGACGGACCGTCACAAGCTTCGTAATCCCACACTTGGTCAGACTTCCCCATCTTCCTTCAGCAGCTGCACTACGCTGCCACCTACGGACCGTCACAGGCACGACGGACCGTCATAAGCTCCGTAGGTGGTCTCTTCTGCATTTCTTCGCTCAAAATCTCCGCATTCAGCTTTGGACAGATTTCCTGCAAAACAAAGAGAAACTTATATAAAAATTAGCACAAAAAGGCTTTTCGGACATACTAAACTTAAGGAAAAAGTATTAATTATACCGTGAAACCACGGTATATCATTAACCACCTATATAAATCCCCTAAGCTAATTAGACTAACCTAAGCTCTCATAATTTCCTAAACCCAAAACTCTTTTCCTTCTCCCTTCTTTCTCTCTCCCAAAGAAACCCCATTGAAAACCAAGCTAGAGTTGTGTTAAAGGGATTAAAAGAGTAAAGTTTCTCCATAAATATTCATCAACTATTAAGGTATGGGATTCCTTTCACCTTTGAGACTTCTTTCCTCAAAGGGTTCCATCAATTTGATTTCAAAAGTTGGGTTGTCAAGTGGGTTTTAATCCAATACGAAATTGATGTTATGAATTACATTATTTATGATTTATTTTTGATATTATGAATATATTAACATGTATTTTAACTTAATTATGTTACATCTTGATGAATTGGTTTAGTTTGTAGAAGATGACCTATTCCACTTAACCGTAGGTTATGATCTTGATATGAATTGTGTAATGTTGGTTCAATTGAATTGGTTATTGGTTGAATTATTACTAGGTGATGTTATTGTATCAATAATGAATAGATTAGGTTGAATTATAGTCCTATCATTCTATTTCTTTAGTAATTGATTTACGTTATGACTTTGACCTATGTCTCTTGTCTTAAGATATAAACTAGTAATGAATTGTGATGTAGTGATTCAATTAGCCTTGTTATCATGTTTGTTATGAAGATACTATACCCTAATTGGGTTGAATTAATGGTTTATGGTAAGACCTTGATGATGAATTATGAAAAAGACTTGGTATGTCTTGTGATCCCTATTCTTTACTTAAATTATGGTTAATTGTGATTAAGTCATGATGTTGTATTGGAGTATGCCTTGTATTAGGATTGATAGGGTTGGTATGATTTTAAATTGAAATGTCTTGACTATGGTTTGTCAGGTGTTGGCTGATACGCTCAAACTTACTTCTCAAATAAGAAGTAAAGCGGTCGTATCAAGTAAAGAACCCAACTAATGAGGTTGGGATCATTCCCATGAGGAAAATAGTTCAGACTTAACTTCAATCTATTCTTACTACTATTTAGTCAATTATTTCCTTAGAAAACAAAGACAATAAAAGGGGGTTTTGTATTTCTAAATGAATGAAAATAACTAGCTAAATTGAAGGAGACAACTAACAGATTTAAATGTTGGAGTTTAATCAATTAATAAAAGTAACTAGGGTTTACGTGTTCCCCATACGTTCCTAACTTCATAATTCTAACCATAACAATTCTTTCCTAGTATCTTGCATGCAAAGTGATAAGTTATGTATTTCTAAATCCTTGGTCCGACATCTAGAAAATTTCACTCTGCACACGTGTCGGCTACATGTGTTGCTATACTTACCCTTACCTTTACCTCATATTCAGCATTGTATTCGATATTTGACTAAGTTATTACCTCGTACCAATCAACACTAGCCTATTAGATAGTATACACTAAATCTATGTTTATAATTCTTTTCCTATTATCTACCTCCTTGGTCCGGCAAGTAGCATTAAGGTGAGTTCTAACGTTGGCCATCCGTTAAAAAGACTTCGAAGCGAAAGAATTATCAATACATGCAAGACACTATTCTAGAATTGTTATTTTAGTTAGATTTTATCTTATTATTCACCCATGGTTCCCACAACCCTAGTTATGGAGTTTAGTTACCCATAGTCATAATCACAATATTCATATATATGATATAAGAATTCATGCACTTACTTCAATGAGAAAGAATAAAATCCATAAATTTACTTGATTAATCGACAAAATCACCAACAATCAACTCCAGAGAAAAGTGTAACAATCCAAAGTGTAATAATCAAAATAATCTACTCACAAAGAATCTAACATAAAAGTGTCTAATCACCAAAAGTCTAACCGTATGAGAGTCTAACTATATGAGAGTCTAACTATATGAGAGTCTAACCCCAAAAATGAGGTTTTTACAACTATTTATAAAAAACAAAAACCTAATAAAAGAAGTACTCTTATTGCTAGAAATCTGTCGAAACGCGGCTGTGTCGACGGACCTCGCGATGGATTGTCGTGGTCACGACGGACCTCGCGACGGATCGTCGTGGTCACGACGGGCCGTCATGGACTCTGTTGTCTCATACTTTGCAAATTCTTCTGCTGTTCTCTTCATTACCATCAACGGCACGTATGACGGATCGTCAAAGGCACAACGGTCCGTCGAGGGTCTTCGTTCCATAACACTTAAACTCTTGGAATTTGGGTACTCGGACTACTTCTCTTATCATCACGATGAACCGCAGGACGGACCATCATGGCTACGACGGTCTGTTACGCACTTTGTAACCCCACACTTGGTCAGACTTCCCCATCTTCCTTCAGCAACTTCACTTCGGTGCCACCTACGGACCGTCACATGAACGACGGACCGTGACAAGCTCCGTAGGTGGTAACTTTTCTGCATTTCTTGCTCAAAAACTTCCGCGTTCATCTTCAGATAGATTTCCTGCAAATAAAGAGAAAGTTACATAAAAATTAATACAAAAAGGCTTTTGGACACACACTAAACTTAAGGAAAAAGCACTAAAAATACCGTGAAACCACGGTATATCATTGGCTAAGATGTAAATGTTATAAAGATGGTGAATGATTTACCAATATGCCTTATTATGAAGTGATATGTAAATATGATAACCTCACTTATATAAATTGTAATGAAAGGACTATACTCATACAATTCTTATGGAGCTATGATGATGATAATTATACAAGGGATACACCCTATGACATACATTAAGCTATAATGATTAATAAAGACATTTCAAAAGGGACTCTAGCTTAGCACCGAGTGAACTAGGGTGAGCAGTGTCCCTTCCCACATAGGGAAGGTAGGATCACTAATGTACTCTTGAAATTGGAGACTATAATGCATGTAGCATAAAGAGGGTCCCAACTATATCTCCGAGTTCTTGAACTATGTTGCCTAGGTATACTAGCTAGTGGATCCACGTAGGTTCTATGTTCATGTTTTCGTACTACCTTGACAAGTAGTTCGCCTTCCTATGGTGTAGGGTTCCATGACACCTGATTCCACATTAGCTCATGTGGTCTATGTCGGTTGAGCAAGATGTTCCCAAAAGGTAAAATGAATTAAAGGAATGAACTCTAACAAAGATAACCTAAGGGGTTTATCTTAGTCTAGGTAGGGGTATGGTACGTGATATGTATATGATGAACTTGCACATTGTTAATACTATATTTGATTAGTTTCACTTATGAATATGTGTTGGTCTACATTGTTAAAGTATGATAATATGTACTTTTAAATGCCATGTTGTGTGAAGTGGGATGTTGGTCATGATTCTTTTTGGGTTACTTGATTGAGCAAGGTTATTGGGCTTTGCTTAGTCATTGCACTTGTTGACTTGATAGCGGTTCATGTGTAATTGTCTTGCTTTGGTTATGTTATAATGAACTCTCATTCATGCTTGTTGATGTTAGTACTTGATGATATAGTTGCTTGACTATGTTTACAATTATGTGTTATGCATGTTGACTTGACTAGACTTTGTTGGTCTTGTGATGTACATGTTTTGGACTTAATAAGTGTGTTGTATTGATTGGTATGGTCTTATTGAATGTGCATAAAGCTTTTTAAAAGTAAATTTCATAATTAATGAAATGTCCCTTTTTAGCATGTTTTCATGATATGTGTGCATATGGTCTCATACTGTCACGACCCAAAAATGGACGTGATGGCACTCGTCTTATCCCACCAAGACAAGTAAGCCTAAAACTCAACTATTACAATAAAAATGCGGAAAATTTACTATCAACTTACATTATACCCCAAAACCTGGTTGTCACGTCTACAAGCCTCTAAAGTATTACAATCGGATAAAAAGAAAATATAAGTCTCATATGATATTGTTTCTAGAGTAGAACAAAATCATAAACAAGAGTAAGGAGGGATGCTGAGATGACCAACAACTACCTCACAAAATCTCCAGGAAGCCTCGGAAAAGAAGAGAATATATCATAAAAGTCCGGGCTAGTAACCTACAAAAATTTGTAGAAGCAAGGGGTGAGTACCAAACCACACAGTACTCAGCAAGTAAACCTCTAAACACAAGCTAAGG
>NC_028643.1:43908184-43918560 GCF_001406875.1 Solanum pennellii | reverse complement strand
GAACTTTCAACTCAAAGTAATCTATTCAAATAAATGACCTACATAAGATTTCAAGACTAATTAACAACAATCAAATCTATAATCAAGTTCCTAATCTTGATGTCAATTAGCATATCAATTCTCATATTTCCAAATTTCAAGTCTAGGGTTAAGTTTGAACTTCTCCATTATCATAAATTTAATTGTTATCATATAACTTTACCATCATATTTAGTTACATAATAATGTATCAAACTATGATTATTTAAAATATAATGATTATAAGGCATATAAAAAAAAAAGAAAATAAGTGACGTTAATAATATGGTTCATTATGTTGAAATGCTAGAATTAACAATGCCTTTATCATTAGGCAATAATTAGCCAATGATTAGGCTACTGTTTTGTCCCCCAGAAATTGTTGCACATTAACAATTTCACCTTCTTTCTGTCAATACAATTCATATGCAAAATTTTAAATTAAGCCGTAGGATAGTAACGGAATACGAGTAATTCTTTACCTGAAAGTGAAGTTTGGATTCCCACGTTGATCGCCTCTTAGCGCAGGTGATTTATGTTCTCCTCTTGAATCTCTTCTCTAAATTATGTACTAAACTGACAAACCCTACTTCTTATTTTAATATATAAGGGTTAAATAGTACATGGTCTTAAATAAATTATCACTTTAGTCCATTAACTTTTAATTAATTTAATTATCTATAATTACCCATCAACAAATTAACTAAAGTTAAAAGAATAGTTTAGAATTTTCAAAAAAAGCTGATTTTTTTTTTGGGTCATTACACATACATAGCACAAGTGGTGAACTAACCCCATTTCTTCCTTTTTCCCAAACATTTTACATTCCGGTTGTTGAAGGGCTTTTGAAGACGACTTTGAAGAAGACATAGAATTCTTAATCATCCAAGTTAAGTAGGGCCTCATTTTCCAAGGGAAATGCCACTATCAAGCTTCTGAAGTTGTTTTAGTATTAAGACTCTTATGTTTCTTTCCTTTTCATTTGGATACTAAACATTGTATGACCTATAATCGTCTTATTGTATTGATGTATGGGCTAGGCCCAATTTGATGTACTCTTGTGAGATGGTTATGAGATGAGATATGCTTTTGAGACTACGTTATATTATATTATATTATATATATATATATATAATATATTATATTATATATATATATATAATATATCATAGTATATATATATATATATATATATATATATACATATATATAGTGTGTGTGTGTGTGTGTGTGTGTGCAATAAAAGTACAAGACTAAGTAATCTCCATATACGAAGAATTTATGTATACTCGATATAACTATACTATGTGTATGTAGAGGTCTATGTAAACCTCAATGTAGAAGTTGTAAAACGTTTTAAATTTTTGCTAATTTTGACCTATGGATGTAATGGTGTAAGCTAAGAGGCTAGTCTTAGTCCTCAAAGAGGACGACGATGCCGGTTACATCTAGGGTGTATGTTCCCGGATGTGACAGGTATGGTCCACTTATGGTGGCGGTGCTATGTGCTTTACATATGAATGATGTGGCCTCATCGGTGTTACTTTATGCACTATAATGGTCATGGCCTTATCGGAAACTACTTGATATATTATGATGATTTGTGTAGTTGATTTATGTTAAGTATGATAATATTCATCTACTTGTGATTAAGTGAAAGTATGTGTTTTTCTATTGATGTTGTTAGGTGATGATGTCAGAATATGACTATGTTCTTATGTGTGTGGTCTTATAGTTGATGCATGATTTTTCCTAATTGACTATGTGAGTCTTATGATGGTTATATTGATTATATTATAGAAGTTTGTAGTTTGACTAGTAAGTATGTTTAGTTGATCTTATGTGCTTTTAGAATGATAAGTTATATGTGAAGAATGTTGTCTCTTGTTTTGGCAGACTTGTGTCCTTACTTGATACATGTATAATAAGAATGTGACTTCTTGACTTTGGATTCTAGAGCTTCTTAGTCTTGTATCTATGAATGACATGTGACCTTGAATGATGCTAAGACGGTCTTTTATGTGGAGACTTCAATCTAGTTGTAAGGTTATGATATCCTTGAAGTCAAAAGCCATAATGGTATCCTTCTTATGTGAATGGTTGACTTAGGGATTGATTGACTGGAATGACATGAAATCATCCTTAGGAAAATCATTAAGCTATCCTATTGACCATTGTAAGGCAACCCTAGAGGACCACTATGGTAAGGTGAATGTGATTGGGTTATGAACTAGATATGAAACATCTTCATGTGATCCTTTATTGAAATACTCTATGAGAACAAAGGCTAGCACCGAGTAAGTATGGCTAGGGGAGTTGCTCTATTTTAATCATGAGAATAGAGAACAAAGAAACCCTTCATATTACTTAACCATGTGCCTACATGGTATGTGTCCAAGTTCTACCATTGGCAAGTAGAACACCCTTCATAGAGTAGGTTACAACTCCGGATTTCATGCTTAGCTACCATGGTCTATGTCGGTTATTGCCTATTCTCATCGTATGGGATACCCTCTAGTATTGGAGAAGTTCTATGAAGTTTAGGTGGTGGTATGGGATGCTATCTAGACATTGCACGATTAGGCTTTGAAGATGTTAGGGAGTGAGTCCCTAGATCTTCCCCAAGACCACTACTTGAATGTCCTTAAGTGATGAATGTCTCTTAAATGAATTAATGAATGTAATGACTTAATTTAGAAAGCATGTTAAATGAATAAGTACTTATCTAGAGTAGTTAAGGATTGTTTAGTTAAGATGTGAAGAGGGCATAGGAATGGTCACTTCGTATCTTACCTAGATAAGTTTTAAGATGACTCTAGCTAGGAAAGTTAGTTGTTTAAATAGACATGATCCAAACTTATATAGTCTTAAGGATGATTTAGGTAATCTTAAAGAGGTCAAGTATGGACATTATCTTCTTGATTTACTTAAAAGTAAGTCTTTTGATAACCTTTGGGAGGAGAATGTCATATTATATATATGTTATGTTATGAAATGAGATTGATTCTATCTTAGATAGTCTAATGGATCTCTGAAGTGTGTCTGAAGGGATTGTATGGGCGATCTCTTCACAACTCACTCAAGTGAACCTTATAATCACCTTTGGTAGGAGGATCTCATGTGGATGTGTTTGGTGTATAGTAAGTGTATTTGTCTCATTATAGGTGGTCTTAAGGATCATTTAGGTGTGCTTAGAGAGGTTGTATGGGCGGTCTCTCTTTGTCTTACTTAAGTGAGTCTTAGGATAGGTTTTAGTGAGCGAATTACATGTTAATTGGGTTCACTATAAGGTTTAAGTAATTTAATATAATGTTGGAAAATAGTTCACTGTAACATTTCATAAAATATGGTTAAATGTTTATGTGATCTCTTATGTGTTTCTAAGGTGTTCAATGTTGTTCTTATGCTTATAATATGATGTTTTAATCAAAATGGAAGAAGCATGTTTCTAATAAATGTCTATTTTCATGATTTTATGCATTAAGTCATACATAGTACAAGTGTTTGTACTAATTCCATACATTTTGCTATATCTAAAGGTGTAGGTGGAAGGTGAGAAGATTGTGAAGAAAATCTTGGATTCTAGTTATCCTTCAAGCAAAGTTGAAGTATGTCCTCACTTGACTCGAGGGTATAATCGTCTTTAAATGTCTTTTATTTCAAAGTATTGTAATAGACTAAGTATTTCTATATTCATATTGTATGGTCCGTGTCCTAAGTATTCTTGAGTCTAAGAATGGCATATATTGAGACTTAGTGTTTCTATGATTTTAATATGAAAGATGTTTTAAGATATTTTGTGTGAAAAGTTTTAATTCCACACTGCTTTTCATACATGCATGCGATGAACGATGTCAAAGATCTTGTACAAGACCTTTGAGAGGTCAAGTACGCCGTGTCGTACTCTGAGAGTATCATTTCTCCAAGGGTGTGCTATCGGGATGTGACAGCCTTTGAGCTAACTTTTTAGCACTAATCTCAAACCACAAAAGAAGTATATTTTAAAAACATAAGAGCGAGTATATTTTGGGAATAGTATTCAGCACCGAACTGGGGACGAGCATGAGTTCCAATAAATTACATCTCCATAAAATCATGTAGCCACCATGGGTAAAAAAGGGTCATACTTTTTTTTATGAACCCTTTTCACAGTAGACTAGTGGATCCATTAGGTAGTTCAGGTCTTATACCTTTGGCCGGGTATAACATGCACTGGCAGCGTGAGGTAGATCATTGTATAGTCACTATAGCTCTTAAGTGATGGTTGTCGATTAGAGAAACTCCCATAAAAGTTAAATATATTTGTTTATATACATTAATTTATTTGTATTTTTACATAAATATTAGAGTTAATTGTATCCTTGTGTACATTCAAAGTTTACAACATGTTTTCAAACATCTTTTCTTTATATTGCACTTATTGTTAAATTGCTTTATATTTAAATGAATTAGTTACTCATGAGTTGAGCAAAGACAAAGTAAGTGTTCATTCTTACTCCTTTTCAAGTTTAAGTTGTTGTTTAGCATTTAAACTCGCATACTTGTAAACTCAATGTACTTATGCCAGTTGGCCTGCATCGTTTAATAATACAGACGTAGGTAACTAGGATCGGTATTTGGTGCACCATTGATCCAGTGAGCAACCTAGAGTCAGTTGGTGAGTCTCCCTTATTCGGAAGGACATCTTTATCATTCAATTATTTTATTTCAGTTTTCAGTTGTTAGGATTATTGAAGGGTCCTATCCCAACGTCCATATTCATTTTAGAGGATTTATAAACAAATAACATTAATTATTTTTTCTCATTCATTTCAGTTGTATACGTTTAAGACTTAAGTTGTCATTTTGGCTTAGTTAATACTTTAAAGTTATTCTCTTTAAGTTATTTCTCTTAGGTTTAAGTCTTCCACTGAGTTAAGAAAGCCAGGTCAAGGGTTCTCTTGGGGGCCAATAGTGGTCTTCGAGTACCGGCCACGCCTAATATGTAGGCTCGAGGCATGACAAACTTGGTATCAGAGCCAATTTCAAGAATCCTAGCGAACCTATGAAGCCGTCTCTATAG
Organism: Solanum pennellii; assembly: GCF_001406875.1. NCBI lineage: Eukaryota > Viridiplantae > Streptophyta > Magnoliopsida > Solanales > Solanaceae > Solanum > Solanum pennellii. Next base: position 43,913,480 of record NC_028643.1, on the reverse strand, counting down.
ATTCCTAGTCATCACTGTGAAGCGCGACACATGTATGATTAGGAGGCTGAAACTTTTAGGAATTTCTCAATTCTTCATATTCCTTTTCGTGCATTAGAGTTTATCTCTAAAATTCTATCTCTAATTCGTGTTGCACGTGTTTCAACCATGTCTCCAGGAAGAGCATCAAGAGGTCATCCAGTTAGTAGGAATGTTGAACCTCGGGAACAAGAGTTACCCAATGCACCTAAAGTGCAACCTCAAGGGGAAGTTACCAACGCTGAGTTTCGTGAGGCTATTAGGATGTTGAGTCAATATGTGACTAACAAGGTTTGTAAATAAAGAGGAGCTCGACAAGAAAGGGATGATACTTTGTGGATTCTCGAGAATGAATTTCCCAAGCTTCACTGAGGACTTAGAGAACTTCACTGAGGAACTGAAAAAGATGTTCGAGGTAATGCATGTTGCTAACACTAAGAGAGTTGAGCTAGTTTCATATAAACTTAGGGGAATTGCTAGAACTTGGTTTGATCAGTGGAAAGAGAGAGATATGAGATGAACCACTTGTAAGTTGGGCTTATTTTGAGGAGGCCTTCTTGGGGCGCTTCTTTCCCCGAGAACTAAGAGAGTCCAAGGTATGTGAGTTCCTCACACTTAAGCTGGATTCTCTAATTGTGCATGAGTATGGGTTGAAGTTTACCCAACTTTCTCGTCATGCTCCGAAATGGTTAAGGATATGAGGAGTAGGATGAATTTGTTTGTTGACGGATTGGATCGCTCTTCAAGCAAAGAGGGTCGGGCAGAAATACTTATTGGGGACATGGAAATTTTGAGGTTGATGATCTATGTGTAGCAGGTAGAGGAGGAAAATCTAAGAGACAAAGAAGAGTTCAAGAACAAGAGAGATAAGACAAGGAATGAGTCCGGGCAGCAGAAGAATAATGTCAACTGGTCATCCTTCCAACAGAAATAGAAGGGTGCTGCTCCATCATCTGCTAGTACACCTAAGAATAAGGGTGAGTAGTATGGGCAGAGTTCTAAAGTTAAACCTGTCTATTAACAGGGTAGTGTGGCGCAAGGAGGTGGTAATCCTTCTGCCTGTGCCAAGTATAGTACAAACCACTCCAGTGTTTTTCGTGAGGACTCTTCCCCTTGCTTCAAGTGTGGTTAGACCGGTCATTTCATGAGAGAGTGTCCAAAGAATAAGCAGGAAAATGGTAGTGGGGGGAATAGAGACCAGGCTTCTTCAATTGCTCCACCAGATAGGGCTGCACCTAGAGGAGCTACTTCTGGAGCTAGCGGAGGAACAAACCGCTTGTATGCTCTGAACAATTGCCAGGAGCATGAGAATTCGCCAAATGTTGTCACTGGAATGATTCAATTCTTTGACTTTTATTGTTTATGCATTGGTAGACCTAGGAGCAAGTTTATATTTTATAACTCTATATGTTGACATGAACTTTGATATTATTCTTGAGCAACTTAGTGAACCATTCATTGTTTCCATACCTATTGGTGAATTTATTCTAGCAAAAAGAGTCTATTGTAATTGTCCCTTTTCTGACAATCAGAAGAGTACCATAGTTTATTGTTGAGTTAGTCATGTTAGACTTTGATGTCATTCTTGGTATGGAATGGCTTCATGCTTGCTATGCCTCAGTTGATTGTAGAACTCGAGTAGTCAAGTTTGAATTTCCACATGAGTCAATCTTAGAGTGGAAAAGCAGTTCTGCAGTTTCTAAGGGTCGCTTTATTTCGTACCTTAAGGCGAGAAAGTTAGTTACTAAGGGGTGTGTCTATCGCTTAGTACGAGTTAATGAGTCTAGTGTGGAGATACCTCCTTTTCAATCAGTTCCTGTAGCAAAAGAGTTCCTAAAAGTCTTTTCAGATGATCTTCCCGGAGTCCCTCCTACGAGAAAGATAGACTTTGAGATAGATCTTCTTCCAGATACTCTTCAAATCTCTATTCCACCATATATAATGGCACCCGCAAAGTTAAAAGAGTTGAAAGAATAACTGAAAGAACTAGATAAGGGTTTCATTGGACCAAATGTCTCACCTTGGGGTGCTCTAGTCTTATTTGTGAGAAATAAAGATGGTTCCCTTAGAATGTGTATTTATTAACGCCAATTGAACAAGGTTACCATCAAGAATAAATATCCTCTTCCAAGGAATGATGATTTTTCAACCAGCTTCAAGGTGCTTCCTGCATCTCAAAAATTGATCTCAGGTCAGGCTACCATTAGTTGAAAGTTAGGGAATGTGATATTCTAAAGACAGCTTTTAGAACCAGATGTGGGCATTATGAATTTTCGTTCATGTCATTTGGTTTAATTAATGCACCAGCAGCGTTAATGGATCTTATGAATAGAGCCTTCAAGCCTTATTTAGATATGTTAGTTATTGTCTTCATTCATGACATGCTAATATATTCAAGGAATGAAGAAGATCATGCTAGTCACCTCTGGATAGTCCTTCAGACTTTGAAAGATAAGGAGTAGTGTGCCAAGTTCTCCAAGTGTGAGTTTTGGCTTGAGTCTGTGGCATTCTTAGGCCACATAGTTTCTATTGCTGATAGAATTAGAGTGGATACCCAAAATATTGAATTAGTTTAGAGTTGGTCTAAACCAACGTCTCCAACTGATATAAAGAGTTTTTTGGGTTTGACTAGCTACTATAGAAGGTTTGTTAAGGGGTTTTCATATATTTCGTCTCCTTTGACTAAGTTGACTCAGAAAATTGTTAAATTTAAATGGTCTGAAGTTTGTGAGAAAAGTTTTCAGGAATTGAAAAAGAGGTTGACTATTGTCCTGGTTTTGACCTTACCAGAAGGTACTCAAGGTTTTGTGGTGTACTATGCTGCATCAAGAGTAGGTTTGGGATATATTCTAATACAGAATGGCAAATTTATAGTTTAAGCCTCCAGATAGTGGAAGGCTCATGAGAGGAATTACCAAACCTATGACTTAGAGTTGGCTGTTGTAGTATTCACCATAAAGATATGGCGTCACTACTTATATGGCGTTCATGTTGATAATATTCACTGATCAAAAGGCATGGAGGGTTGGCACAGAATATAGAACTTCCGTCATGGAAGTGGGATATAATTAATATGGACTTCATCACAAGTTTGTCAAGTTTTCGCAGACAGCATGATTCAATTTGGGTGATTCTCGATAGAATGACAATATCAGCCCACTTTTTGGCGGTAAAGACTACCCATTCGGCCGAAGATTATGCGAAATTTTAAATTCAAGAAGCGGTAAGACTTCATGGGTTTCCGGTCTCCATTATTTCATATAGAGGTGCATAATTTACTGCTCAGTTTTGGAAGTCTTTCCAAAAAGGTTTGGGTTTGAAGGTTAACTTAATCACTGCTTTTCATCCTCAGACGGATGGGCAAGTGCAGCGTACTATCCAGACCTTAGAAGATATGTTGAGGGCTTGCGTGATTGATTTTAAGGGGAGTTGGAATGACTATCTACCTCTAATAGAGTTTACTTACAACAACAGTTATCATGCGAGCATTCAAATGGCTCCATACAAAGCTCTTTATGGGAGAAGATGAAGATATCCTATTGGGTGGTTTGAAATTGGTGAAGCGGGGTTTATAGGACTAAATCTAGTTCACCAATCTATAAAGAAAGTAAATCTCATTCAAGAGAGATTGAAAATGGCACAAAGTCATCAAAAATCCTACAGTGATGTTAGGAGAAGGGCGTTGGAGTTCAAAGTAGATGATTGGGTATATCTGAAATTTTCACCCATGAAGGGTGTTATGAGGTTTGGTAAGAAGGGAAAACTTATTCCCTGGTATATTGGATCGTATCTCATATCCAAGAGGATTGGCAATGTAGCTTATGAGTTGAAGCTACCACAAGAGTTAGTGGTGGTTCATCCAGTATTTCACATTTCCATGTTGAAGAAGTGCATGGGTGATCCTTCATTGATTGTACCAACGGAAAATGTTGGGATTAAGGATAGTTTAACCTATGAAGAGATTCTGGTTCAGATTTTTTATCACCACGTTTGCAAGTTGAGGACAAAGGAGGTTGCGTCAGTCAAGGTCCTTTGGAGGAACCAATTTGTTTAGGAAGCGGCTTCCAAAGCTGAAGAGGATATGAAGAAGAGATATCCACATATCTTTGAATTTGGAGAGAACTCATACCAAGGTACTAATTCTCTTTTTAGTACTTTATAAACTATGAGTAAGCATGTTGCTACTTGCTTTTGATTGTCGAGTGTTCAACTTGAAGTTACTATTCTTAGCTACTGAAAGAAGTCTCATTTGAGGACGAATGTTCCCAAGGGGGAGATATTGTAAAATATCGTAACTCGAAATATCTAAGAATAAACTAAGAAACTAAAATAATTACTTTTGGAAAGAAAAGGAAAAATCTGGGAAATTTGTCAAAGTTAATGAGTATTTGTCATTTTCAAACGATCATAACTTCTAGCTCACGATGGGTTAGGGGTAGTTATTGATATGGTCGGAAATCCCTTGATATATCTTTCCAAAACCACTGATTTTGCGCATTTTTGATATTGTATGAGGGATATATGCCTATCGAAAGTTGGGTTGTTGGATTGAGGAAGGTCCCAATCCGGATTTAAGGAAGGGCAAACTAGTCTTTTCACCAATTAATTTCGGGTAAAAATAAGTTTAATTTCATATTATAAAAGTTATTGCACGCTTAGGTCTTAGAAAAAAGAGAAGAGAATAAGAAAAGAGAGAAAGATTAAGGATTCGCCAAGAATGCTAAGGTTTTGCGAGTGGAACTCGTCGTGGTGATCCCTATCAAGGTGTTTGAGAAATTTTTCATGTTGGGTTACTTCACCCATACACCAACTTGTTTAAATTCAGATTTTTTAGTATGGTTGAATTATAAAAAGTGAAGTTCTTGAAAACATTGTTGAATTCTTGTTGTTTGAGTTGTTGCATGCCTAGTTTTGATTTGGTTCTTGTTTTGGAGTTGTTTTCGAGTCAAATATATTGCGTATTGAGGGTAATAATGATACTAAGTGTTTGTGAAAATAACCGTGGAAGTTTAGAGGGATTAGAGATAAAAACGGAGAAGAAAAGTCGAAATGCCTATCCGTAGGGCTCTGGAGCGCCGCACCTCCCATACGTCACGACCGGGGAGCACCCCCTAGAAGTAACATGACGTACTTGACCTATCAGAGGTTTTATTCAAGCTCATAGTTATCTTTCATCGCATTTTCATAGGTAAATTTAGCAGAAATTTAAAAACTTTTCATAGCACATCATATGCTAGAAATATCACTTCACATATATATATATATATATATATATATA
>NC_028643.1:43869457-43907613 GCF_001406875.1 Solanum pennellii | reverse complement strand
TATATATATATATATATATATATATATATGAAGTGAAATCCTCTAGTCACTTTAAGATAGGCAATCCAAGCCCTTCACTTTAAGAGACATCCTCTAGTCACCACCACCTACACTTTGTGTAAAAAGATGAAGAAGAATAGTGTTAGTACAAGAATGCACTAAGTTTGGCAACCACGCAAAAACATGCATTTAGAAGGGACATTTTACTTGAAACCATGCATCATGCTTTTTTGTGAAAACTTCATAAAATTTGATACATTAAGCATTATACAACTTACATACTTCATTTAGGCATATACCATGGTCATAATATCACATAAAATCACACATAGAATTTAAGTCACATTTTGCATCAATTTACAGTAAGCTTAAATCCTTTTGCAATGAGTTCATTCAACTTCATTTCCTAAACTTCCCAAGTAACCCTCTAGTGATACTTGGTGCAATGCATCACATTAAGGCCACAAGGTACTCATAAAGGAAAGTTTGAATCATTTAGATGACTTGCGAAAGTTCTTTGCAAGACTACGCAAATATAATCTGAAGCTGAATCCCACAAAATGTGTCTTTGGTGTTACTACTGGAAAGCTTTTGGGTTTCATTGTCAGTCGCCGAGGTATAGAACTAGATCCATCAAAAATCAAAGTTCTTCATGATCTTCCTCTACAAAAGAGTAAGAAGGAGGTAATGAGTTTCTTGGGACGACTTAACTACATCAGTCATTTCATAACCCAGTTTGGTGTCATTTGTGAGCCTATTTTCAAGATGTTGAAGAAGGATGTTGTGGTGAAATGGACAAAAAAATGTCAGAAGGCATTTGACAAGATCAAATATTATCTATCCAATCCTCCTGTGTTGGTTCCACTAGAGTCTGGTAGATCATTGTTGTTATACATATTAGTATTGGATAATGCTTTCAGCTGCATTTTGGGGAAACATGATGAAACAGGAAAGAAGGATCATGTGATATATTACATGAGCAAAACTTACACATCATATGAAGCTCGATACTCTCTATTGGAGCGTACTTGTTGTGATCTAACTTGGGTTGCCTAGAAGATGCGACACTATCTTTTCTCGCACACTACATATCTAGTTTCAAGAAGGGACCCTCTGAAGTATATATTTTAAAAGTCTATGCCTATAGGTAAACTGCCAAATGATAGATATTATTGAGCAAGTTTGACATAGTGTATGTTACACAAAAAGTAGTGAAAGCACATGCATTAGCATATTATATGGCGGAAAATCCTATTGATGATGATTATAGACCATTGAAGACTTACTTTCCAGATGAAAAAGTGTCTCTTGTGGGAGAAGACATTTCCGAAGAACATAATGGATGGAGGATGTTCTTTGATGGAGCTAAAAATTTGAACGAATTTGGCATCAAAGCTGTTTTGATCTCACCAACTAGGAAACATTATCTGGTATCAGCGAAACTCAGATTCCTTTGTTCAAATAATATGGCCGAATATGAAGCTTGCATGTTGAGGCTCCGATGGGCGATTGACTTGGATATCTAATAAATACTAATAATAGGGGATTTAGACCTATTGATTCATCAAGTTCGAGGAGATTGGGCAACTAAATATTGGAAGTTGTTACCATATTTGGAGTGTGTGCATAGGTTGTGCAAAAGGTTCATCAAAACAGAATTCAAGCATGTAGCAAGGATCCAAAATGAACTTGCAGACGCCTTAGACACTCTGTCTTCCATGATTATCCTGATTATATTTATATTTATCCTATTTACATCCACATACATGAGCAACCAACCTATTGTTTGCATGGTGAGGAATATCCTGATGGAAAACCTTGGTACAATGACATTCGAGTATATTTGAAGAGTGGTGACTAAACAGAAGATGCAACAACTGTACAAAAGCTTACAATTTGGAGGTTAACAATCCATTTCTTATAGGAGACTCCCAACTTCGAGCTTCTAAGATGCGTCGAAGCTGGAGAGGCTAGCAGGCTGGTTCAAGAGATATATGCAAGATCATGTGGACCTCACATGAACGGTTTTACATTAGCAAAAAAGATTTTGAGATCGGGATATTTTTGGCTAACTATGGAGACAGAGTACATTCGCTATGTCAAGAAATGTCACCGATGTAAGACTCATATAGATATGATTCGAGTTCCTCCCAACGAACTCCATGTCACTAGTTCACCTTGGTTATTCGCAGTATGGGCATGGATGCCATTGGTCCAATCGAGCCAGCATCATCTTATGGACACAGATTCATTCTTGTTGCAATTGACTACTTCACTAGGTGGGTCATATCCACCTCCCACAACGGTGACAAAAACGGTTGTGGATGACTTTATCAAAAATAACATTATTTGTAGGTTCGAGATTCCTGAGTCAATCGTCAATGACAACAGAACCAACCTAAATAGTGATCTGATGAGATCACTGTGTGAGAAGTTCAAGATTAGTGATCGAAATTCTACATCATATAGACTACAGATGAATGGAGTTCTTGAGGCTACAAATAATAACGTCAAGAGGATACTACGCAAGGTGATCGATAATCACAGATATTGGCATGAAAAGCTACTATTCGCACTATTGGTATATCGTACCACAATCAGAACTTCTACTAGGGCTACGCCTTATTTTCTGGTATATGGTAATGAAGTTGTGATACCTGCTGAAGTAGAGATACCATCTCTAAGGATTATTCCAGAAGCAGAGCTGAGTGACGCTGAATGGATACAAATTCAAGCAGAGAATCTGACATTAATAGACGGCAGAAGAATTCACGCCATGTGTAATGGCCAGATCTATCAAAATAGAATGGTTAGAGCTTTCAACAAGAAGGTTAGACTCAAACATTTCTCACATGGGCAACTATTGAAGAAAATTTTCCTAAATCAATATGAAGCAAAGGGTAAATTCTCACCGAACTGGTAAAGTCCATATATCGTCTCTCGGGTAATGACAGGCAGTGCCCTCATACTTGCAGAAATAGATGGAGAAGTTAGGCCCAAATCTATCAACTCAGATTCGGTTAAGAAATATTACATCTAATGTTTGTTTCATGGTATTTACAATTCGAACTACGTCAGACCTGATTCCCATTTAAGAGGGTATACTTAGGTTCTCCTATGGAGTTCGGTCTTATCATAATAAAAACTTCATTCCCCCACCCCTTTCCATTGTGTAACTGGAGCAGAATTTTTGAAAGGGTCTCGAAAATTGCATCAAAGCTTACTCCTTGCAATTCTCGATATCGGGGAAGAATTTTTTAAAGGAACTCAAAAATTCCATCAAAAAATTTCTTCTCACAAAGCATTAACTGTGGCACAGTCTTTTGAGAGGGCCTCAAGTTCCTTCACAATAAGAATTTTTCGCAAATCAAGACTGAGCAAAGTTTTTGAGAGGTTCTCACGACAATCAAGCTATAATCTTCAACAAACATCGGAATAACAAAATTGCTACTGAGTCGGAATTGTAAAGTCTCAAATTGTGCCATGGTTGAAGCTTCAACATTACTTTGAAACTTATTATTTTTTTACAAAAAAACTCTTTCAAAATTATTCTTTCTCCTTCTATGTTACCTTTTTCCTCAAAGCAAATTCCCGAAAAGGACTGGATGGCAAGCAAAAGGGAACACACCGGTCAGAGCAGATCAACTGCCTTCATTATTAAACTCACAGTTTTTCTTTGAATACAAGAAAGACAGGTACGGATACAAAGGAAAACTTCAACATCGCCCGATTGCTGTAAAGCTCGACGAATTTCCAATCAATGGTACCCTATCCCTCCCATGAGATAAAACAATCTGCTACTTCATATCAAGCCCGAAAAATTGATATTCAACTATATCCACACCTTACAACAGGACGAAGGGTCAATCTACAATATTCCGAACGCAAAATTTGTCAAAAAATGGTCACTCGATACTTCTAACAAGTCGAAGGTTTATGCCTTTAATCAACTATAATACATGTCCCCAAGAAATGTATATGCCCGAGATTCGCATGTGCCCAAGATTGAATTGTTCCCGAGACTGCATTGTGAGAATTGCATTGTTTTTGAATTGCATTTGTGCTCAAAGATTGCATATTCCCGCGGATTGTGTAATTGCATGTGCCCGAGATTGAATTGTTCTTGAAGGATGCATGTGCCTGATTTGACATAGTGCTCAAATATTGCATTGTGCCCGAATTACAAATACATTTTCTTTACTCAATATTTATACTCTGAAGGCGTCATCCTCCAAAAGCACATCTTTCATGGTCTGTGGACATCATATCATGACCTAAGGATTTAATTTATGCTTAACATGATCCAAAGGTGTCATAGTCTAAAGGTATCATTTTTCATATCCCGCAGACAACATTTTCATAACCCGAGGATATACTTTTTGCATATCATGTCCCTAGACATCATAGCCTAAGACATCATCTTCATAGATTTATGGCAAACATCATGGTCGATATGGGAAATTGCATCATGTTTACCTTTATCGTCTATTTGATATATTTTCCCTAATAATATTACAATTTACAGATTTGCAGAGACTTACATTTTATAGGTGTGATCATCTCCCTCTCGACTATGATTATCGTGCTTACATCTATCACAATGAAGGTCCTATCAATTCTTCTACTTATATTTTCTCTTTTTATCTGAACCTTGTTCAAAGTTGGAATCACTCTATCATTCTTTTCTCGCTACTCTAATATTATATATTCAAGCCGATATCGTTCCCTTTCGAATATGTATTGCTCTTTCAACCTTTAGGAGTTTCGTTTGCTCCTGAATCTAGAACTACATGATGTACCGTGGTTTCACGATATTTTTAATGCTTTTTCCTTAAGTCTAGTGTGTGTACAAAAGTCTTTTTGTATTGATTTTTATGTAAGTTTCTCCTTATTTGCAGGAAATCTGTCCAAAGATGAACGCGGAAGTTTTTGAGCGAGAAATGCAGAAGAGACCACCTACGGAGCTTATGACGGTCCATCGAGTCTGTGACGGTCCGTAGGTGGCATCGTAGTGAGGAGAGAAGATGGGGAAGTTTGACCTAGTGTGGGATTACGGAATTCCATGACGAACCGTCATAGCCAAGACGGTCCGTCCTGCTGGTTCGTCGTAATTATCAGAGAGTAGTCCAGCACCCAAATTCAAAGAAGTTAAAGTATTATGGAACGGAGACCCTCGACGGACCGTCATGCTTGGAACGGTCTGTCATACTTGTTCGTTGAGGGTAATGAAGAAAGCAGTAGAAGAATTTGTGAAGTATGGCACGACGGAGACCATGACGGCCCGTCGTGACCACTACGGTCCATCAAGAGGTCCGTCGACTCAGACGCGTTTAAAATGATTTTCAGTAATTAGAATCCTTCTTTTTAATAGGTTTTTGTTTTTATTATAAATAGTTCGATAAATCTCGTTTTTGGGGTGAGACTTTTCGATAATTTTTAGTTCTCCTGTTCAAGTATTGAAGAATTAATTTCAGTGATTGATACACTTTTTTGGAATTGATTATTGGTGTTTTTGTTGATTAATCAAATGAATTTCTGGATTTTATTCTTTCTCATTAAAGTAAGTGCATCAATTCTTATATTAAATATATGAATAGTGTGATTATGACCATGGGTAACTAAATCCATAACTAGGGTTGTGGGAACCATGGATGAATAATGAGGTAAAATCTAACTAAAATAGCAATTCTATAATAGTGTCTTGCATGTATTGATAATTCTTTCGTTTAGAAGTCTTTTTAACATATGGCCAACGTTAGAACTCGCCTTAATGCTACTTGCCGGACCAAGGAGGTAGATAATAGGAAAAGAATTATCAACATAGATTTAGTGTACACTATCTAATAGGCTAGTGTCGGCTGGTACGAGGTAATAACTTAGTCAAATATCGAATACAATTTTTAATATGAGGTAAAGGTAAGGGTTAGTATAGCAACACACGTAGCCGGACCAAGGTGCGGAGTAAAATTTTCTAGATGCCGGACCAAAGATTTAGAGATACATAACTTATCACTTTACATGCAAGATACTAGGAAAGAATTGTTATAGTTAGAATCATCAAGTTAGGAACCTGTGGGGAACACTTAAGCCCTAGTTACTTTTATTAATTGACTAAGCTCCGCGATTTGAATCTGTTAGTTGTTTACTTTAATTTAGTTAATTATTTTCATTAATTTAGAAATAAAACCCCCCCTTTTTTGTCTTTTGTTTTCTAGGGAAATAGTTGTCTAAATAATAGTAATAATAGAATAAAGTTAAGTCTGAACTATTTTCCTCGTGGGATCTATCCCAACCTCATTAGTTGGGTTCTTTACTTGATACTACTTACTTCTTATTTGAGAAATAAGTTTGAGCGTATCACTACACACGTCTGATTCTTGTATAACCATAAATATGTAGGCAGCTTAATACCAAAGTTTCGATCATACCCCTTTTCAACTCTACATTTCTATTGATCACACTGACATTTCTCGTCGGTCAAACAAAATCGGCTACTAAGTCAACGTTGATAGCACGACAATTCATCCTTCATTCCTAAGCAACCAAGGGCAGTTGTGTTGACACCCAATTTTGATCAACCTTTAACCTTTTTGGGGAAGGCTACTCGATTAAATACGTACTTTAAAAATATATTTCAAGTTTAAAATTTTAGTCGATTTTGTCCAAAAATTATATAATTTAGTATGCATACTTTAATTAAAAATATTGAAAATATTATTCAAATGTTATTAAAATTATTAACAAACTCAAAATATTTATTTTATTCAATTGTTTTAAAATTGAAGTGATTTTAATTATATAAAATATATTATGATATTTGTAGTATTTGAATTGAATAACATTTCTTTAAATTTTCTCAAAATCGTTTAAATCTTAGCCTGTTTTGTTCTTATTTATTTCAATTCTAGCCCATTCAATTACAATTGTATTTCAATCATAGCCACCCTTTCATTCAATTTTGGCCAATTTTTATTTCAATTTTGGTAATTCCAATCCAACTCTCAAATTCCATCTTAATCTCGTCCATCCATTCAAATCTTGATCAAAAGGTATCTCAATTAGTATCTCAATTCTGGTTGTTTGTCCCTCTAATCTAATGGTCAAGATCTTGAATCATTTTCTTTCCTTTTTTAGTTCTATAACAGCAGGAACCCTAAAGTTTCTTCATTCCCTTCCCCTCCTCTCTCTCTAGCCGTTGTTTCTCGTCTCTCTTCTCTCCACCGGCATCCGACAAAGACGTCGAAGCAGCAAGCCACCGGTCGACCCCAATCACCGGTGGGGTCTCTCTCCCTCTCATTTTCTCTCTTCCTCTCCTCCTTTCTCCAAGCAATCCACCGAAAAGATTCCTCGCAAAGGCAATAGCCCCCAGCGAGAACACCCAGCAGTCGACACTGCTTCATCTCCCTCCGTTCGCCCATTTTTCCTTTGAGCTAGTAGCAGCCGGTGACAACAACAAAACCAGAAGCTTCGACTCCAGGGAGTAGCGAGACAAAAGTAGCTCCGGCGAAAGCTCCGGTCAACAACTCCATGCAACAGCTACGAAGAAATCTTCTCTATCTCCGGTGCCTCTTTCTTCTTTTCCGATGAGGACTAACAGCAACTTCAGGCAAATACTTCAAATCTTTTGAGCTTGTTAAGATGGATCTTGGCAGATCCGTCCAAGTAAGTTTTAATTAACTTTATGGTCATTTCAACTCTTTGCTGTGAATGAGTTTGATTAGTTTGAGAATTCGAGCATGATATAGTTTGTCATGATATATTAATTTGTCTTGTAACATGCTGATGTTTAGAAAGCATATCTAGGTTGAAATTGTCTAATCAAAATTCATGTTCATTTGCTTAATAGTGATCTGATAGATTTCTCTCTTTGCCTTTGTGTTAATATTTACCGTCGGTTGTTTAACAGGTTCATTGAGTTTTGTCTTTTTGCTCTGTCATAATCATGGACTTGTTAATTCTCAATATTTGTTTTCTCAATTGATCCTAAATAGTTTATTAAATCCAAGAATGTTTGTTGGTGATAATTTATTGTCATTATGTTAAATTTGAGTACTGTTGGTTGTTTTACTAATTGATTGATTTGTTTTTTCCCTTCTTTGCTTGGTTGTAATTAGGATCTACCAGTTGTTTATAGACTTTGTCAAATTATCAAAAATTGATTTTTAAAATTATAGCTTACACTGCGTAATTAATGTTGTAAATTTGGATTCAATTAACTATTGTGCTTCGCTTGTCTTAATTACAGCAAGCAATTCCAACAAGGTAATTTGTTTGGACTAATTTTATCCTTTAAATTTATGTGTTTTGATGGATTTTCTGTAATTTTTATTTTACTGACTTATGTTAATTGATTTTTCTACCTTAATTAAACTAGTTAGTAAGATGCAATCATGTCCGGCTATGTTAAAAGGTATATTGGTATATTTTTTAGTTGTAATTATCACCCTTCTCGTATTAATTATTACCTTTCTTACTTGATTTTTGCATATCATTTGTTAGTTAATTGATCCCGTTTTTCCTTGATTGAAAGTTGATAGATCTCTTACTTTTTTATATTTGGTAAAAAAAAAAAGAACAAAAAAATATTAATTAATAAAAAAAAAGAACAAAAAAATATTAATTAATTAAAATAAATCTGATTTCACTCTTTTAAAATAAGAAAACTGATTGACCCCCTATACTCCTTTTCCTTATTTGCTTATCTTCCAAAAAAAAATTATAAAAAAGGACTCCTTACCCTCATTTTTCAATACTTGGACATTACTTGCATTTGAATATTAAAAGAATTATTGCATTGCTCTTTACTCTTTGCTTGAAAATAATTTCCGAGTGAACTCTTAAAAAGTATTTTATTGTGTTCGGGTCGAATAGTGTGGAATTAACTTGTCTTCATTGCTGATTGTTATTTTACTGCTTTACCGGTTAGTGTCTTTCATACATGTATTTAACTTGAGAATCATTAGTTACTTACTTGTATGCATAAGTCCAAATTGGACATTGATAAATAAAAGGAAGCATCCGAGTCAGTTTTCTCCTCCTTTTCTATGAACGATCCTATATGTGTGATTGCTTGCTTTTATACTGTCTAAGTATGTAAATAGCTGCTATTATATTGTTTTTGTATTACTTGTATTGTATTGTCCTTCTTCAATTAGCAGGGCTTGTTAAACTTTGATTTGTATCTGAAGAGTCGCAGGGGGCAATCATCTGAGTGGAACTAGTTTTTTTATAAATATTTTTGTCGTTCCTTTTATTTAATATTTTAATATTTTGTAGTAATTCTAACTCTCTCTATATATGATATAATTTGGGGGTTGCCTAAAGGGGGGAGGGGATATATGTGTTAATTGTTTTCCTTTCATTTATAGCTTGGTTTATTTTATTACGTTTGGTTGTTAAAATCTACCGATATTTACTTAAATCATGCAAGCATATGAAAATATCTTAATTATCTATTTTAAAATCAATCTTGTTTTCTTTTTCATATTATCATTGATAAATTGTTATAATCGTGACTTTTTAGAACATGATGCTAAATATTAATATTTGAGAATTCGACTGATAACTAGACATCATGCCTATAAGGGTTAAAAATATTTTACATATCATGTGGGTGTAGAAACCATGCCAATAGGTTTTGATTCAACATGCTCATATTTAGAAATCATGTCTATAGATTATGCAATGTTTTGACTTTTCAACCACCTAGAAATCATGTTCATTAAATATTATTAACTTATTTTCAGCATGCTAATGACTAAAATAAAAACATAACCTTGTCGCTGTTTTCAATATGTTAATTAATTAAACAGTTTTCTGAAGAGATTTTTCTGCCACGGCTTCATAAACATAATTAATTGATCGACTTGGGCATATTTTTCTAAAATTTGTTGTTTACTCTTCCTAAAATAAATTCATTTGAGTAACAATGCTACATTAATAAATTGATTGCTAGTTAAGTAAACTTCTGCATTATCAATAATTCTCCTGCACCTCTAAAATTATTTTATACACTCAATAATTCTCCTGCACCTCTAAAATTAATAAATAATTGTTATAGTACTTGTATGCACACACTATAGCATGAAATCTTTGCACAATTACTTGTGTTTGCCAGCATGTTTAATAAAATCTAGAGGTCAACTTGAGACTTTACATGCTAAATGTTGTCCTATGTGTTTTGCTTGGTATCTAGGAGGGTCTTATATTTTATTTTAGTCTAAACCATCCCAACAGTAGTCCAATGCCTCTTGGACCTTAAGAGAGGACATTAGGCACATTGCAAGACGAAATACATGCGGTGGTGGGGGAAGTGTAGTTGGACCCCACGGATATGATGACATCGACTCAGTCTTAAAGAGACAAACCTTGAATTTGTCCCTACACGGAAGCCTACTGGAAGAATTAAAGAAAGTCGAGTGTTGATCCGTAAAGTTTCTCAGTCTCCCTTCCCTTTTTCCCCGTTATTTATCTTAATTATAATTATTTGGGGTAATTTAAATAAAATAAAAGTTATCTTCTATATTTAATTGTGCAATCTATCTTCTCGCGTATCTTCTATACTTTGTTTTTTTATTTATGTTATCACCTGGTTTCGTGTGTTTAAATAATTAATTAAAATAATAATGAAGTGACCTTAACTACTACTTGTAACCCCCACATAAATTGCATGAGATAAGGCCAGAATCCATATTTGTGGACCTCGAGGTATGCTTAACATCTTCCCCTCGAG
The DNA here is from genome assembly GCF_001406875.1 of Solanum pennellii. Classification (NCBI taxonomy): domain Eukaryota; kingdom Viridiplantae; phylum Streptophyta; class Magnoliopsida; order Solanales; family Solanaceae; genus Solanum; species Solanum pennellii. The sequence goes on along the minus strand of NC_028643.1, from coordinate 43,896,881 downwards.
GTAATTTGAATCCTTACTCTAATATTTGGTTCGTTGACCTTAGTTAGAATTAGTTAGGTTACATAGGTTCGCTAACGCGCCTTAATTTGTTAGGTGACGACTCTTCAATAAAAGTCCAAAAGAGTTGTTAGGTCGTGCATTAAAGTCCATTTTTTATGAAAAATGGGGCGCGACAATAGTGTAGTGCTCTTTGTTGTGTCTACTTGTCAAATTTAAAGTTGGATTTTTCGCTTTTGATTTGCCACCAAGTCTCATGTTCTACTTCCTCCCTCACCTGCAATAATTTCTTCCAAGTATGTGACGCCCCAGTTCCTTTGGCAATTACGAGGTGACACTTCTTACAATATTTATTTCATATATAAGAGATTCATAGCGAAGAAGTTGATGTACTAAATTTCCACCACAATTTGGGGCATAAAGTTGTTGTAACATCATGTAATGATCTGAAACCCAACCCTCCTTCCTTTTGCGAATAACACATATCATTCCAGGCTATCTAATGTATTCCTTTATTCCCTCCAGTCTTACCCCAAAAGAACCTAGCAAAAAGTTGGTGGAGTTGATCAATAATCCTTTTAGGAGGATTCATAGTTGATAACAGATTCACCGCTATTGATTGTAACTCATTCGAAATTAGTATAAGCGTTCCTCGAAAAGATAGGAACTTGTTTTGCAAACACAACATTCTTTTAGCTATTGTTGTTAAGAGCTCTTTAAAATGATTCTTATTCTTCCTACCATAGAAAACTGGGCATCTTAGATATGTAAAAGGGAATGACCCATGATTTATACTTGTCAATCTTCTCAATCTAGCTGTCACCCCAATTGGTGTCTTCTCATGGAGATAGAAAAACCCTTCTTATTGATCATTTGCCTTGATACTTGCTCATATTCCTTCAATACCCACATCATCTTTATGATTGATGTTCTCTCACCCGAACATAAAAGTATAGTATCATCAGCATAAGATAAATGATTGATCTAAGGATTCTATTTAGGTAAGTCATACCATCTGAAATTTGTATGTTCATTAAGTTTATTCAGCCCTCTGGGTAATACACAATATTTGAATTTTTTTTTATCATTACCAAATCTATGCGGCATAAAATCAATTCAAATTTATAGGACAAAACTAGATAGCAAAGGTTTGATAGATCCTTATACTTGTATCCATTTGTATTCGAAACCCTTTTACTCTATACTTTATCAACTGGACCCTTAAACTTATTAAAATACAGCATTTGAAACCCCTATGATCATTGACCAAATCTATGTGGCATAATATTATTGAGTTGGAAAGATGTGTGAGTACACTCACTTTCAAGCCCGTAAAAACCTATATATTATTTAAAAATATTATTCTTTATCAAAAAAACTTATTTCTTTATTAACCCACCCCCATCCTACCACCCCAATTTCTCTTATCATGGAACACTCTTCCCATCCGTAACCCTAAACTTTCTTCTCTTCTTCTTCAAAAAAATCACCACGATACATATTCTTTTCTTTTGTTCAAAATCACCCGTCATATACTTTCTTTTTGTTCTTCAACCAACTCTCATCTTTGCAACAAATCAAAATCCCGCCATTAATTTCTTTTTTCATGCCCCATTTTTCTAAATTCTTAATCTTTTTTTATTTTAAAAGTTGAAATTATTGTTTGTGTTAGTTAGATTCAAAGAGGAGACCATGATATGCACTTATGTAAAGGGAAATGGTTGGCATTGAAGAAGTTGAAAAGTCCATTAGTAAGTTTGAAGAACAATAAATGAGTTTTATGAATTTGTGAAATTAATTCAAATTTGTAATTGGGGCTCGTTGAACTTGTGTTAGTGAAGTTGAAGTTGAAATTTCAAGTCAAATAAAGAAGAATTTCATCTATTTTGTATGAACTTGGTGCTCAAATTGTAAGCATACGTAATGATTGAAGAACATGATTATTTAAAAAAAAATTACAAAAGCTAAATATTTGATTTTTTTTTATTTTTTTAATATTTAATTTCTGACATGTGATTGAAAAATGACATGAAATTACATGTGTAAGAGATTGGACTACACACATAAAGATCTTATGAGAAAATGTTTACAATATAGTGTTTTAACGAGTTTAAGAGTTTAATTGACAAAATGTTAAGTAGGGGCATTCGACATACAAACACATATCAAATATAAAGTTTCATCAAACTAGTCTGCCAAACTAGATTAATCCCAAACTTAGAATTTCCAACTTTTCTAAAAAACAAACAAACTATAATATAGATATTTATTGTCATACAAATTTGTTTATAACAAAAAAAAATAGGCTAAAAATATGCGTTTGAATAGTTGACTAAAAAAAGGGCTAAAAATATGCTTTTGAATAGTTGACTAAATTAGCAATATGAAATCTGCGGTTGGAGTTGCTCCGCCCACGTCACTGCCTGCGTTGTTGATACAATTTGATGGCGAAATACTAAAATATGAAATTGGCGAGAGAGAGAATGACCATGAGTTTCTTGGAAAGGCGGTAGAAAACTTGGAGAACACTCTAGCACATACGCCTATATTTTGGGGACTTGAGCGATAAAAGGGGAAATTAATTTTCTGTTGCATCAATCGCATGAGCATCGGACCAAGAAGGTTATCGAATTCATTGGTAAAAATGGCGGAACAAATCAATTCATCAGCAACAGCTGCCGGAGCAAAACGCTGGTCGTTTTGGCCCTCTTCTCTTCGTTGGATACCTACATCTACTGACCACATCATCGCTGCTGAAAAACGTCTTCTTTCTCTTGTTAGGTAATTCTTACTTAATCCTCGTATATTTTCTGTTGAAATTCATACATGTATATGCTTCAATCACATTCAATTCTTCTCTTAGGAGAAAATACTGCACATAATTCATGCTACATCACTTACCGTGTTTCAGGCTATAGGTTCACACCAACTAGAATATTTAACTAACTAGATTAGTCAAAGTGCGTGTAAGTTAGTTTGCCCAGCTCTATGGAAAAAAACTCATAATTATCCATTTCTCTCTTCAGTACATACAATACGCTCCCGTAACTAATTTGATTGGATGTGTTACCTATCATGCTAAAAAGAATTAATGTCATGGTAAATGATTTTTTATACTACTGCATTTTAGCGTTATTAGAAGTGATAAAGTAAGGTAGATTTAGGGGAAGCCATATTCTTCAGATGTGCATTTCTAAGAATGCACTGAAAGTGGTCACAATAATACATTCGATTATTTGAATCTCAACTTTGAGAAGTCAGATCAATACCAGCATTATTGTAAATGGATTCTTGAAATTAATTACTCTCGAGGTGTTCCGTTGTGTATGGACTTTAAGAATGATAGAAGAAATTAGTCTAAAATCATAAATATTTGTATGGCTATATCATCTCATTAAGGATAAAGTTAAAAGTTGTAAAATTATTTTGGGACTTGTAAAAAGTGTCACATAAATTAGGACATATAAGTCGGGATTGAGAGAGTATTGAATTGTAATTTGATTTATTGTAGTATTGATTCATATATGTGTAACTTTTATATTTCGTAATAGTGAGCTTCACTTTTTGCTTTCCATTTTAAGCCCAAAAACCTTGTTGCTTGTTTGGGCTTCTCCTTTTACAAATACTGCTGTATTCATTGGTTTAGGGAGTGGAAACTCTGGGTATGCTTTTACAGTCAGTAATGCACAAAATTTTTTTCATTGTATTTTCTGTCGGGCAATATTGTTACCTTAATGCAAACTATTCTTTCATCTATCATGAAAGTTCGTATGTCTCTTGGTTTTGTATCTTGTGGAATGCCTGCTTCAGCAAATAAAAACTGCAACTTTATGGTTATTGATGCTCAGAGCCCATCTTGATTTATGCCTTTTGTCCAATATTAGAACTCCTTATACTCAAGAGCAGGTCAACATTGGGTCTGGTCCACCAGGTTCAAAAGTTAGATGGTTTCGATCGGTGAGCAATGAACCGAGATTTATCAATACTGTTACTTTCGACAGCAAAGAGGGTTCTCCTACTCTTGTTATGGTCCATGGATATGGTGCCTCTCAAGGTTTCTTCTTTCGGAATTTTGATGCCCTTGCAAAGCATTTCAAAGTAATTGCTATTGATCAGCTTGGGTGAGTATATATTATGTGTAAATTTATGAGCACATTCCTAATTTCACACAGATGTTTTCCTTCCTCTTGAAACATTCTATAGTGGTACTTACCCCATATATGTGAAGTGATATAGAAGGGTGAATCTAACGGCTTCTTTATTCTAGATGTTTAGTTGTTTGGTAAGTTGCAATAACTAAGATATACTGAAAGTAAAATTGTCCTAATTATAGGTTATTGCGCATAAATGTACACTTTGGACACATTTGGGTCAATTTAGTTGGACAATATGCTCTTAACCAAGCATTCAAATCTTCATTGGATGGAGATATTTACTTATCCTGCTAAATACCAACTGAAAATAGATTCCCTTTGGGTGTATCATAGTAAAATTCTGTTACTTGGTTTGCATATTTACTTGAGTATAACTTGAGCAATCCCTTCATTTAGTCCTGCTAGTTGCTGTAGTTGTTGGATGATCAGCTTTGTGCTAGTTTCTTTTTTGAGCGTCCCTATTTTTTCATTTGAAACCTACTTGATGTTATTATGGGGTGATACAATAATGTTGTAGCCAAGTTGTATTAATTAGTAGTTAATGATATACACAATGTGCCGTTGCCCTCAAACTGAATAGCTCGCAACAAAATTATCCTAGGCACTACCTGACCTGTAAGTGCAGAAAGTTTAAAGTTTTAAAAGATTATCAGGGTTGATTTTCAGCCCTTTCTATGTAGAAAATATTTATACAAGTGTGACATGGAGGCTTTCTGTGTCAACCTTTGTAAAATAGACCTATCTTGAGAATGATTTTTAAAAAAAGGGTGTATCTGTTTTGTGACATTGACACTTATTTATTCTCCTGGGAAGTTTATGAAGGCTTACCAGTCTAATTGACTATGTGTTGCTTCCTTTTGCTTTCTTTAGTTAGCAGTAGCTTCAAAGAGCTGCTGCTGTAAGTCCTAGAGTAGAACGAAAGGAGTGGTGGAAGTCTTCCAATTGATGTCACTTTTATGTAGAATAAAGAACGAAACAAATGAGCATACTGGTAGTTCTCTGACTGGCTAATGTGTTATGCAGTTGGGGTGGATCAAGCAGACCCGACTTCACATGCAAAAGTACCGAAGGTTAGCGTTACAAGTTGATTACACATTTGAGTATCTTTATTCATTTGGAAGATACCATATCTGCGGCTTATTTACTGAATAATTTTGTTCTGAAAGAGGCATCTTTTCTAATGCAGAGACTGAAAATTGGTTTATCGATTCCTTTGAGGAGTGGCGCAAAGCCAAAAATCTAAGCAACTTTATTTTGCTTGGGCACTCTTTTGGAGGGTATGTCGCTGCCAAATATGCTCTCAAGGTGATCAATTTTCATTGAACTCAATTTTTCAGAAAAAACAAGAAATTCATAGAAATGTGAAATTATAGTTTAAATGTATATGGTCATGTATATTTTACTGCTGATTAAATGATTCTATTTCGCTTGTAGCATCCTGAGCGTGTTCAGCAGTTGATTCTGGTAGGACCAGCCGGATTTACATCACAAACTGAACATATGTCCGAGCGGATGACCCAGTTCAGAGCAACTTGGAAGGGAGTTGTCTTGAATCATTTGTGGGAGTCTAATTTTACCCCGATGAAAGTTATCAGGTAGATGCTTTTCTAAACACTTGCTTCTTCTCTAGTCTAACATGCTGCTGGACATTTATTTTGCATGTTTTACTGCATTATACAAACATTTACGGTGATACTCTTGATACGCCTGATTTTTCCATTTGTTCCTTCTTCTCACTGTAGCTTCTGGTTAGTGCAAGCTTTTTCTTTACTCGGCGAACATAATTTATTTTAAGACTAACTCCTAAAATGTTTATGATATATTGCTTCTTCGTTCCCCTTCTTCGAATGATATGATCATATGGCGAGCATATGTACTTCTGTTGCAAATGCTTTGCCTCGGTGTCAATGTTTTTTGAGGAATGCATGATTAAGGACCTGAGGGAACCCATGTAAGATACTGACAGGTGGATTCACTATACTCTTTTGGTTTCTTAGCTATCTAAACTTGACTACAGTCCCACTTGATGGTTTGTTTTGTCTTAATTTAGTTGTCACCTTTCCTTGAATGGTTCACACATTCCCAAAGTTTGAAAGCAAATGTAAGACATCAAGCACTTAATCATGCCTCTATCCGAAATGATTGGCGTCATCTAGATGAATCCACTACATTGTACGTAACACAAAATGTCTAGCACAAAAAAAAAAGATATCAAACCTTTTCTTTCTCCCCTTCAAAAAGATGTTTGGTTGGGATAACAGGGTGTTTCATCTTAGTATGTAAATAGGAAATGAAGGGACTTACCTTCTCTTTCTTTGATTTATCATAGTTATCTGTAAAATTAAGCTATTCATCATGCGTTTGGATTTTACGTGGTACATGAGCCATACATATATTTTTTTTAATTTATGAAAAGAAAAGTCTGCCGTTGTCCTGAAAAATGCCTTTTATAAGTAAGGGTACCCTTGTGGGCTGTGGTTGCTAGCCTTTCCCTCTGCCTCACTCTCTCATTATCCTGTAGGTGTTCAGTAACTAAAAGAGTTATTAAGTGCTAGAGACATTTCTTTTAAGACAAGATATGCGCTATTTGTCGATGATTTAACGAAAAAGATCAACTCCACAGGTGGTTGTTTCATATCTAGATTTTTGAAAAATCATACATGTTGATGCCTGTGCATATTTACTGACTTATAGAGTTGGCACTACTCATATACTTGATTATTGATACTTGTATATTGACTTCTTTCTATGGATCTAAGATGCTCCCTTTAGCTGTCCGGGATCCTTTCCTGGATTGAGGTTTTAACTGGCCTGGTAGTTCTGAAAGAATGTTGTATACGTGGCCTTATTTATCTGAAGAGTGCTAATATTGCTGGCAATTTAATAATGCAGAGGCTTAGGCCCATGGGGTCCAGACCTTGTTCGCAAATACACAAATGCTAGATTTACTGCATATTCTAATGGAGATGATTTGACTGAGGAGTCGTCCAGACTACTCTCAGGTACGTTGCAAATCTTTTATTGATTGGCATCGTATTTTTATTTCTCATGATGGTTGTATACATTGCACATCTCAGGTTTCTAATATCAATTGTTTTTTTAATGGAAGATTATGTATATCACACTTTGGCTGCAAAACCTAGTGGAGAGCTATGCTTAAAATATATATTTTCCTTTGGAGCATTTGCCAAGAGTCCTCTTTTATACAGGTGATATACCCACTCTCTGTCTCTTTTTCCCTCTCCCTCTTCCCCACCCCCATCTCTTTCTCTTCACACACAAGAACACATGCAAATGCATGATAGTATTTATTACTTGAAAACCTAAAATTCCTGCTACTGTAGATCCTTACAGTGTCCAGCTCTGTATCCGTTAGTATTGTTCAGTTTCTGCTCTTATAATGCTTGCTATAATGGCTTCTGCTTGTCACACTTTGCTGGAATATGAGGTTCTCGTTAAAAAAATAGAGGTAGAACTTGGATTCCCTACTTATTTACATGTGATGTGAGATGTATCAATTTAGTTGCAAGCACAGATCATGAGTGATTTGATGCATGGGGTTCTCTGTTTTTTCTCAATCAGCAGTGCGGCAGTAATTTATACTGTACCTGCAGGAAGGGGAAAAATATAAAGTGAGAAAATAGATGCCGCTCAATAGTCCTTTTTTCACATAAGAGGGTGGGAATGAGGGAACTAAATGGAAGACTTAATGAACTCTTCGGCATTACAGTTGATGCAGTAAGATGGAGCTTGCCTTCACGTCTTTGTAATAAGGTCTTCTCCGAAGCTAATAGGAACCATTCCTCAGCTTATTTTTAGAATGCTAATTCAATTGAATTTGCACCATGTAGACAGACTTTAGGATGTAAATGAGTAAACGAATTGGATGGTCCAGTTATGCAATTAATTCAAGCAATTAAATGTAAGTAAGAGCCTCAACTACATGGGAATTTATTCTCCAAAAAGGATGAGGGCCATGAAGATTTTGTAAATAACGTTGTCTGATTCCCAGGCACTGTAATTTTAAGCATTCAAAAAATGGCTGGACTGATGTGGTGTAATAAGTAATTATTTGCAATTGTATACTAATTTGCCATTGCTAGGAGCCCTCACACTCTTGTCGTTTTAAGAAAAGGAAATGCTTGAACTGGTCATGATGACTAGCATGCAACCATTATAAACTAAATATCACTTCTTTGTGATATTTGATATTTTAATCTTTGACGGTTAAATTGATTTTCATCTCCTGTTTGGACCTCTATATGAACTGGCATTAGGTGCTATACTACAGCGAATGGAGCTGATAATAGAGGTCAAGGTAGTCCTAAAATCACATTGAGAAAAGTTACCGAAGACCTATATCTCTCTCTGAGTCAGTGCAGGTCTTAGCTTAGGAACATAATACAATTGAAGTGAAAACATCTATCTAGGCTATAACAACTTGTAAAAAAATGTTCGGTTCTTACATTTCGCTCGGTCCTATATGTGCCTGGAGTTTTTCTTATTTTGTTTAAGAAACATTTATGTCCTAGTGGAAATATGAGATCAGGAAAACCTCAAGTATCCCTTGAAATGCAAATTATTTTATATTGGAGTAAAGTAGGCTTGATATGAGAGGAATAGGTATGGTCGAGAGCTAGTATAGGAGTGAGATATAGTTGATTGATTTATTCATTGCGGTAAAGTAAAATGCCAGGGACAATTATTTCATTTGTTTTTGTGGAGTAAGTATATTTCTGTAACCAATATGATTTGGCATGGTATACTCTGTGTGTAATTGTCTGTAGGATGAGATCATACAAGTTAGTAAAGCTCAAACAAAATATGTAAAAGAATGTAGTTGTATTCTGCTGATGGATGGGGTTCACATTACTTGATACCTGTTATTTAACGTGTCTGTAAGCATTTGACCTCTTTTATGCTGTGAAGCATTTAGTGGCCGTGTGACCATGAATATTTTACTTCTTCAGAATTGAATTCAGGGAATCATGTTTGGTAATAAAATTTCAGAAAATTCCAGAATTCAACTCGACACTTCACAAGTTGAATTCCGGAATTTGAAAAGCACCAGAAAGTTTTTTACCTTTTTCACTCCAAATCATGCACAAAAGTCCAAAAACAACTCCAATTTGTATTCATGTCAACTCCAATTTCCAAATGCCATTTTTCACTTTGAAAACAAAAACCACTTGTTTCATATTTCACAATTTTCATGGCCAAATCGCATATCCAAACACCAACAAATTATGCCTGGATTCAGGACTATATTGACCCAGGAGCACCTGGATTTTGACTTAAATTCTTGCTGTGAATTCCTTGAAATTCTAGTGGACCTTTTTTTTTTTGATGAACCATTTCTGCCCTTGGTACGTTCTACGCAGTCTGGGACGTTTACACACGATGCTCCTCCCTATGAACAAAGTTATTTAATAAATCTTGAAATAACATTATTCTTATGGGGCTTTGGGATTTCAGAAGCCTCTTAGATATTCCAGTCAAAATAGAACTAGCTAGGGGCACATGATGTTAAATTGTCAAGTAATTCGACTCTCTAAACCTTGATGAGAATTTTAGCTGCGATTCTCTACTAATATCTCGGACTCCTTATATTCACAGAGCACCAGATTGGAAGGTGCCAACAGCTTTCATATATGGACATGAAGATTGGATGAATTACCGAGGAGCGCAACAGGCAAGGAAGAATATGAAGGTTCCATGTGAAATAATTAGGGTCCCTCAGGTTCTCTCTTTCTTTCCCTTTTCCTGCCCCCCTTCAGAAAATAATCTTATTTCTGATTATTGTTTCCCGAAACTACATAGTAGTATAAAGTGAAGCACCAGGGATAATCCCTAGTTACTGACAAAACCCTTCTCGATCTTGCAGGCTGGTCACTTTGTATTTATGGAGAACACATCCGCATTCCACTCTGCTGTACTCTATGCTTGCCGTAGATTTGTATCACCACAGAAGGACAATGACTCGCTTCCTGAAGGCGTGGTATCTGTCTGAATGAGACACATCGCGGTGGTGTGTTCATTGTGTGGGGTATAGGTTGAGATAAGTGTACAATAGATAGCATTGGTTTATGTTCTCTCAAATGAGTTTACTGGTCTGACTAATATATCCTTAAAATTTCTCAGAACATAAAGTCAATATCCTCAAGAAGCCATGAATGGGCAGCATTCTTTTCTGCCGCTCCTTGCTTGTAGGAAGTCGATGTACAGATAGCTGAATGGTTTTTGTTCTTGAAACTACATTCTGTTTTTATGTGAAATAGTGAAATAGTGAAATATGATATGTCAATAGTTGCTAAATGAACAAGATAGTGTGTAAATAAAATTTGAATCAACTAGTATGTCAATTCCAGTTATACATGGTTCTGGTATGCTTTGTCAAGAAGTAAAGTTACTACTCTGTTATTCAAAATAAGACAGTCAGTCACAAGTGCCATATTAGGTGTCAACAGGGCTCAATTGTTCTACGTCCATTGGTATGAATCAGCCGAAGGATTTCTACAATGATTTCCATAAAGAGCTTCTTTACATGAATGGCTTCGTAGAACGTGTATATTGAGTGTAATATAAATTTTGTAAAATAATAGTTATTATATTTCCATAAAATTTTGAATGAATTAAATAAAAAAAGTAAAATAAAACACGCCTAATCATTTCCACTTCCTATACCGAACATGTAACAATACAAGATTTTCCATCTTAATTTCTACATAATTAACTATCAATAAAAAAAATGAAGTGCAAACTTTTGTAAATGACCAATGTGAATTGCCATATGATGACTTGTTTGTCGAGGTCAAAATGATTAATATCATATGAGATACAAATATGACAATTAAACTTTATATCAGGGTGAAGATAATATTTCTTTTGTAGCTTTATTGTATTCTTCAATTACTATTATAATTTATAGTTGTGTGTCGTTTGTTGAGTTGATATCACATTTTCTCAGTTGATCAAACTTTATATTTTGTTATCCTGTTATAATTTTGTCTATGACTCTACATTATTAATAAGGAAAAATCACACTACATATATATATTTAAGAGACAATCTAACATGTTTTAAATCTACTTTTTACATATTACTACTCATAACAATTTTATTATGAGTTAAAGCATATCATTTTTTATATGTAAATTTATTTATTTTATTTTATTAAATAATCCATATTTGTATCATATTGACATTTTTTATAGTACTATTTTCAAGCTATAGCATTAGAGTTAGACTTTCAATATATATCATTAATATTTCAGGCTATAACATATTACCAAAAAAAAAGGAATAAACAAAGAAACGTTTCTAAAAAAATAAAAAATTAATAATAAAAATAAAAAAGAAATATATATGGATTAATTTAATTTGAATTGATAATAGATAATCAATAATTAACACGATTCAAGGAATTCAAAATAATTAATAGTATCCGGTTTCGTTAAAATGATCAAATCAGTTAAAATTAATTTAAATTCTGATTTTATTTTTTTATCACGTTTCTCTCTTCTTCGAATTTCTGCAAAATTATTCTTAGTGTTGCGTAAGTGAAGTTTTTTTTTTCTTGAAAAAAATCTTGATTTTGTTGTTGTGGAAGATGGGATCCTTCAGGTTGGTATTTTTTGTTCTGAAAGTATATAATAATTATAATAAGAAAATAGAGAGAAGAGAAGACTTATTATTTCTCTTGAGGGATGATTTTACAATGAAAAGAACCACTCTATTTATAGGGAAAATCTAACTTGGTTCACAAGTAGGACTCTTACCATATTTTAAAAGGACTCCACATGATAAACATTCACTATAATACAAATACTTTATAACACTCCCCTTGAATGTCTAATTCATAGATGATGTGCCTCGTCAAATACAATCTTACTAAAAAAAACTTTAAGAAAAGAAAAAATTTAGTACAGGAAAAGAGTACACATGTGTATTAGTATGTATCTAGGTTGCCTCATTAAAAACCTTACAAGGAAAAAAGAGTATAACACATTAATACTCCCCCTAATGAGAACATCAATCAGAGACTTGAAACTTCGTATTCCAAGCTTGTGCACCATCTTCCTGAAAATTGCAATTGGTAGAGACTTGGTGAATAGATCGGTCACATTGTCACTTGAACAAATCTATTGCACATTTATATCACAATTCTTTTAAAGTTCATGTGCATGAAAAAGTTTTGGTTAAATTTGCTTTGTTCTATCTCTTTTTATGATTCCTCCCCTAAGTTGTGTTATGCATGTTGCATTATCTTCATACAAAGTGGTGGGGACTTTATCACACTCCAAACCAGATTTTTCTCGAATGAAATGTATCATATACCTTAACCTCATACATTCTCTACTTGCTTCATGAATATTTATTATTTTATCATGATTAGATAAAGTGGTTACGATGGACTGCTTTGTAGATCTCCAAGATATGACAGTCCCTCCACATATAAACACATAGCCTGTCTGGGATCGAGCTTTGTGTTGATCAGATAAATATCCTGCATCAGCATAACCAACAAGATTGGGGCTACAATTATTAAAATAAAATAAGCCCATATCAGTTGTCCCTTTAAGATATCACAAAATGTGTTTGATCTCATTCCAATGTCTCCTAGTAGGAGTAGAACTATACCTTGCTAACAAATTAACAACAAAAGCTATATCGGGCCTTGTAGTATTAAGAAGATACATTAGTGCACCAATTGCTCTAAGATATGGTACTTCAGAACCAAGAGTTTCCTCATCCTTTTATTGAGGTCGGAATGGATCCTTATTTATATCAAGGGAACGAACAACCACCGAAGTACTTAATGGATGTGCTTCATCCATACAAAATGTTTTCAACACTTTTTCTGTGTAGGCAGATTGATGAACAAAAATACTATTTGTCAAATACTCAATTTGCAAACAAAGACATAATTTTGTTCTTCCCAAATCTTTTATATCAAATTCATTCTTTAAATAATAAACTGCCTTTTGAAGCTCTATTGGAGTTCCAATAAGATTTATGTCATCAACATAAATAGCAAGTACAACAAATTCCGATATTATTTTCTCTATAAAGACACATGGACAAATTTCATCATTTGTATAACCTTCCTTAATTAAATACCCACTAAGACGTTTATATCACTTGTGTACAAATTGCTTCAAACCATATAATGATCTTTGCAATTTAATTGAATACATTTCTCGAGATTTTGAATTACATGATTTAGGCATCGTAAATCCTTCACAAATTTTCATTTATATCTCATTATCATGTGATCCATAAAGGTATCTTATAACCACATCCATCAAATGCATTTCAAGTTGCTCGTGGACTGTAAAATTAATGAGATAACGCAATGTTATTGCATCCATAACGGGTGATTATGTCTCTTCATAATCGACGTCAGGCCTTTGAGAAAATTCTTGTGCCACAAGGCGTGCTTTATACCTTTGTATTTCATTTTTTTTCATTTCTATTTCTCACAAAAATCCATATGCAACCAACAAATTTAATATCATTAGGTGTTTGACTATAGGTCTAAAAACTTCACGCTTAGCAAGTGAATTCAACTTTGACTGAATTGCTTCTTGCCATTTTGGCCAATAATTTCTTTGTTGACATTCTATAATAGATTGAGGTTCAAGATCCTCATTATCTTACATTATATTTGTTGCAACATTAAATGCAACGATATAAAAACTGTTATTTCTGATCGATTCAAATTAGTTTTAACATCTCGTAAATTTATGAATAGTTCATTATTTTCTTCAGTTTCAAGTTCATTGATTCTTTCATGAATATCAGAATTATTCAAATTTTGAACTTCCATATGAGATTCTTTCATAGAGTCTCTTGGCATTTAATCTTTCTTTTTTCTAGGATTATGATCCTTAGAACTCAATGGTCTACCACGCTTTAGAAGTGCTTTTGACTCATTAGCTATGACACTAGTGGATAGTCGTATAGGGATATCAATTCGAATTGGGACATTCTCTGCAGAAATATGTGATTTAGTAATTCTTTTCAAATCTGTAAATGCGTCAAGCATTTGATTTGCAATTTTCTGCAGATGAATAATCTTTTGTACTTCTTGCTCATAAATAGAAGAATATGGATCAAGATGAGACAATGAAAATTTTTCCACAAAATTTTCTCATTTTATTTCACTATTCTCTCCCCCTTATTTTGGAAAAACTGTCTCATCAAACCGACAATCTACAAATCGAGCAGTAAACATGTCTCCAATTAATGGTTCAAGATAGCGAATAATGGAGGGTGACTCAAACCCAACATATATTCCTAACCTTCTTTGAGTGTCCATCTTAGTACGGTTTGGTGGTGCCCCATGCACATGTATAACACATCCAAAAATTCTTATATGGGATATATTAGGTTCTTGACTCATATCCAATTGCAATGGAGAAACATTATGATAATTTATCGATATGAAACGAATAAGTGTTGCAGCATGCGAATTCGCATGTCCCCATATAGAAGTGGGCAACCTAGTTTTCATAAGCAATGATCCTGCTAGTAATTGCATACATTTAATTAATGACTCAACAAGATCATTCTGAGTATGGACATGATCAACAGAGTGTTCAACTCTTATTCTAATTGCTGAACTATAATCATTAAATAATTGATATGAAAACTTTGCAGCATTATCAAGACGAATGGACTTAATCTGATTATCAGGGAAGTGTGTCCTTAACCTTATTATTTGGGCCAATAATTTTGCAAATGTCAAGTTACGAGATGACAATAGGCACACATGAGACCATCTAGAAGAAGAATCTATTAGAACCATAAAGTATCTAAATGACCCACTAGGTGGGTCAATAGGTCCATAAATATGCCCATGTATATGTTTAGAACGTTGGGAACTCAATCTCAACTTTTATTGGTGATGGTCTCACAATCAACTTGCATTGATAACAAGCAGTACAAGAAAATTCACCATTTAAAAGAAATTTTAGGTCCTTTAATGGATGTCCATTCGAAATTTCTATGATTCGTCTCATCATTATAGACCCAGGATGTTCCAGACGATAATGTCAAAGTACAAATGTATTGGAATTAGTAAACTTCTTATTTACTATAAAATGTGCCTCAATTGCACTAATTTTTGTCCAATACAAGCCAGTAGATAAAGTAGAGAACTTTTCTATAACACATGTTTGCCTAGAGACATTCTTGGTGATACCAAGATATTCAGGATTTATTTCATCCATTGATTTATGATAACCATTTTCACGGATATCTTTAAAACTCAACAAGTTTCTCTTAGATTTTGGAGAAAACATTAGCAATATTAATGATGAGTTTAGTTTCCTTGGGCAAAATTACAATGGCTCTTCCAAAGCCCTCAATCATATTAGTACTACCGAAAATGTAGTAACATTTATTTTGCCCATACTTAAATGAGAAAAATATTTCTTATTTTTGAATATCGTATGTGTTGTACCAGAATCAATCAAGCAAATGTCTTCATATTTCGATTATATATTTTTAAAATTATCCATATCTTCACATGAAATGACATACACAAAATAAATATATATTAAATATTAGTGTTGTCAAAAGGGTACAATATATTCAATGTAATAAACTAATAGTTAAATATTAAAAGTTGAGCCTTAATTTATTATTTCCTCTAAGTCAATAACGAGTTGTTAGGATAAATAAAAATATTATTTAATCCTAGTTAATAATAGACTGCATGTTTTTAACATTAGATCAAGTTAAAGACCTAATATGGTACAAACATATGATAAATCCTAGTTAATAACAGAGTGCATGTTTTTAACATTAGATCAAGTTAAAGACCTAATATAATACAAATGCATGATAAATCCTAATTAATAACAGACTGCATGTTTTTAACATTAGATCAAGTTAAAGACCTAATATAATACAAACACATGATAAATCCTACCTAATAACAGACTGCATGTTTTTAACATTAGATCAAGTTAAAGACCTAATATAATACAAATACATGATAAATCGTACCTAATAACAGACTGCATGTTTTTAACATTAGATCAAGTTACAGAACTAATATAATACAAACACATGATAAAGTTTAGTATTTGACTAATATTGTCATATTAGAATCATATAAATAAATCAATGAAAAGTATATATTATCTAAATAACATGGAACCAACATATGAACTACAAGAATATAACTAAACTAATTTAAATTACTAATACTCATGTAAACAACTATAATTACATGAAATTTATTAATAACTGCTACCATAAAAAAATCACTCTTCCATATTCATAGAACCATCACCAATTAAGTGATCTATCTTTTCTTCAGGATGTGCGAAGAAATCTGCTACATCCAAGTGCTTGATGTCAATTTGATTTTCAGAGATAAAATTTGCCTCAGGATTTTTCTCTTTCTTCTTTAGCGATTCTTGATAAAGCTCAACGAAGTGTTTGGAAGTACAACAATCACGTGCATAATGACTTCTTCCACCACATAAAAAATAACCTTCCCTAGTTGCTTCACGTTTCTCATTCTTTCTTTTTTCCTTTTGATTGTGATTTTTATTTGATAAATGATTAACACCAGGAAAAGAATTACGTTCTTAACCATAATCACGATCATTTCTACGTCCACGATTAGGGCCGCGGCCTTTTCAACGCGTAGCATGGTGGGCGTACGCCTCATTCACTTCAGGAAGTAGTTTAGATCCAGTAGGTCAATTCTCATGATTTCATTAATAAACATTATTCTGCTCAGCCACAAGAAGATGAGAAATTAGTTCAGAATATTTTTTGAAGCCTTTCTCTCGATATTGTTGCTGCAAGAGCACATTCGAGGCATGAAAAGTGGATAATGTCTTTTTCATCATATCAATCTCACTAACCGTTTCTCCACATAATTTCAACTGAGAAGTGATTCTAAACATGACAAAATTATGCTCATGTATAGACTTAAAGTCTTGTAGCCTTAGATGCATCCAATCATATTGTGCCTTTGAATGTATGACCATCTTCAAGTGGTCATATCTTTCTTTTAGAATTTTCCACAAAACAAGTGAATACTTAACTATCAGATATTCGATTTTTAAAATCTCGTCAAGATGATGATGCAAGAATATCATTGCTCGTGCATAATTTTGCTTTGATGTCTTATTTTCTTCTTTTATGGTTCTCCAAGACCCACAACATGAAGGTGGATTTCAGCATCCAACACCCATGAGAGGTAGTTCGTGCCCGAACTGTGAAGGACAATGAACTCTAGTTTCGTAAGATAGGCCATTAAAATTAAAAACAAAAGAATAAATAATACCTTATTAATTATTCAAACCTAACCTTCATCTTTTGAGAATGTTGAGTCTCGTGCTGATAACGTGTTATGAAACTATAGAATAAGAAGAAGAAAATAGAGAGAAGAGAAGACTTATTATTTTTGTTGAGGAATGATTTTAAAATGAAGAGGACCCATTTATTCATAGGTAATATCGAACTTGATCCCCAAGTAGGGCCATTAATCATATCCTAAAAGGACTCCATATGATAGACATTCACTATAATACAAATACTTTATAACATTATTGTTTAATGATTTGTTTTTGGTAGTTTTTGTTCATAATAGAATTTTTGTTAGTTTTGTTTGATAACACGTTTTGGCAAGTTTGTATACTGAAAAAATCACGGTATAGTGAGAAAATGGTGTAATATATGAATGAATTTAATATGTACGTTTTTGTTTTATTAAATTTGAAAAATTGTAGTATCTGTTTTCTGAAAAAATAAATTAAATGTATAATGTTGAGTTAATTTAATAGTAAAAATCTAATGGAATTGACATTACAATGTGTTTAATGATGTGTAACAAAAATTATTTAGAATTTTGACGAAATGTACGGAAAGTCTGTAAGTTGTTATGCTATTTTATTTTTTATTATTTAAATTTTGTCATTTTGTGGATATACTTTTGTGAAGGGAATGGATTATTTTTGAATGAAAATCATATAAATTTGATAAATGTGATGATTGTCGTGTGAAATGTGTATTAATTGGGTATGAAATGTGAAATATTATTTTCTTTGTATGAATTTTGTTTTGAACAGCACTGTCTGGATGATATTTGATGATGAAATTTTTAGTCTTTGAAATTTTGTTGTATGAAATATGTATTAAGTGAATATAAAATGTGAAATATTACATGAAATTTGTTTTGAAGAGCACTGTCTGTTTTGAATTTGTTCATTCATTGTTTGTATCATTTTTCATTTTCTGGTATGTTTCTTATAAAAATAAATTTACATGAAATTTGTTTGAAATTGGTATATTAATAATGCCAAACATGTCTGACAATTGATGATATTTTTTGGTACAATTTTAATATAATTTTAAAAAATTGTCATTTGATTTGGAATGAATTTTGGATATGATGATGGAATGAATTTTGTATTCTGTTATTATGAAAATAACGATTAAAATTGTATTTATTTTGGGGTATTATACTAGCACAATTCTGATGTAATAAGTGATGTCTGTTGACATGAAATATGTATGAAAAGTGTGCATAAAAATTGTTGTTGGGGTTCTAAAGGTGTGATTGAACTTTTCTTGGGCATTTTATTTGAATGACTTTTGGCATAATAATGGAATGAATTTGATATACTGTTATGATTCTGGTATGAATAAGTGATGACTTTTGACATGAAATATGCATTAAAAATGTGAATAAAGATTGTATGAATTTTGTATACTAATGTAGCATATATATTTTTACTTTGTATTCACAGTGATTTTTTATGGGATAGAAAATACGTAAATTTTCAGGTGGAGAAAATTATTTATGAATCTTCCAGCCTATATAGTGATCTAGTAAATGCGATAACTTCAACGAGAGGGCCATAACAAGAAGCGATATTCAAATTACCTTGCGCCAAAAAAGTCATCATAAATAATTGTTTTAAGCTAATGAATATAATTTCAGAACATTTATTATGTGTACTACTCAACCATTTTTGTGCATTCATTATTTTTCAAATATATAGTGAAAAATTGAATAAGTAATGCAGATATGCAATTTGTATCGACTGAAAAAGTCAAGTCAAATATAAATATGAAATGTTATCCATTTAGTATGCAATTGAAGTCCCATTAAAACTAGTTAACACAATTTCCAATTGGTATTCATTTGGGTGTCCTACTTGAAAAAGGTTTAAAACCAGATGTAATTAAGGTATAATTGTTTTTGCTACTTTCTTTTAGAACAATATATAATGATCATAGTTTTACATTGCAAATTCATTCTTCCCAGATTTATACAAAGTGAATACAAACTTCATATATTTTTTTTAGTCTCTTTTAAATTTTCACGTTGGTTACTAATTATATACAAAATGGAGACTAATTTAGTGTCATTCTTAATTTTCAACTTGGAGATCAATAAGATACAATGTAAGCCAACCTAAATCTATTACATATAATTTTCAATTGGTGTCTATTTGATTTTCAACTGATATCTCAATGCAAAAATTAAAACAAAAAGATATAATTGAGATTTCAAATTAAATTAGTCAAACTAAAACTATTTATCGTTGTATCCAATTGGAATGCATTTGGTATACAATTGATATCCAACTTGAAAACTTAAGACAATTTAAAATAAAATTGTATGAAATTGATATCCAACTGGAATAAATCTGGGAAGAATAAATTTGACAATATAAAACAATGCATATTATATTGCTGTCAAAATTTTTAGTAAAAAGAAATATACATCATCCAAGAATTATAAAACATATAATAAATAAGAGTCTAATCCGCAATAAACTATGTCAAGTTTGATTTTTGTAGTCTTGATGTAGGATAATTGGTTGTATCTAGACCATGTCCATTTGCTATGCAGGGTCCACCAAATTTGTTCGCAACAATTTCAGTTACTTTACTCTCACTAGTTGCATCATCATCATTCTTGCTTCTTCCATACTTTCATACTTTCATGATGAACTTACATATAGATACATAAACCATACCAATTTCATGTCAACTTAAACAAACTTCATGTTAATATAATATGCATGAAGAAATGGTTTGAAAAAAAATTCTACTAACCAGTGTAGCATTTCATCAACTTCATTTCTTTACAACAAAATTGATACAATGTGAGAAAATACACATCAAAATTATATCAACTTTATACAAATACATGTAGACATTAATGCTAAAAATCATACCAATTTCATACAAAAAAATACTCATTCACATAATTTTTTATCAATTTAATATATATCATAATTTATATCATTCAAATTTCATATAATTTTTATACAACTAACCAAATACAAAATAATAATAGAACTCAATTTATTCAATCATAACATACATCAAATTCGAAGAAAAATAATCATGATAATTTAACTTAAATAATTAAAAAATTAAATAAATAAAAATTAAATAATTGATAAAATAATTTAAATAAAAAGTTTAGCCTAACAATTCTTTTGCCATTATTTGACATTGGGATTTCCGAGTCATCTTTCATTATTGCTCTTCTTTTGGAGGGTTTTGATGACTGACCCATATGGACATTTGCTATTTTTTATCTTTTTATTTTTTTCATCACTTACAAAATCAGAGTGTGAATTCGAAGGAAGTTCCACCATTTTCCCTTTTCTCTTCTGTTTCTTTTGATTTAGAGGATTTGCAATTTTTTTTTTGCTTTTCTTTTCTTCTTCTTTTCTGGAATTTGTTTCTTCCTTTGAGGGGATACACTCTTTCTCGCCGAATTAGTATTCTTATTGTTCGAAGGCATGTGAGTCAATATGTTAACAGTTGGGGTCTTGATTTCAACATTAGAACTCAGGTTTACTAATCTGGGGCTCTTACTAGGAGTGCTCTTCGACATATTTATCAAGTTTCTTATTACTTTGAAGAAGATTTGATTCTCTTTTTAGTTAACAAAGAAAAATATGGTGAAAGAGATATTTATGGTTGAATAGTGAAGAAGAAAATGAATATGGTGAGAGAGGATTTTTTACCTTTTGAACGTGGGGGTGGAAGGTCGTACTGTATTTGTGTGTGAAATAGATAGAAACGTGGTGGGTATGAATATTTTATGTGTGGCAATAAAAAATGTATTTGAAAAGTAAAAAGTTACTAAAAATTTGTGCTAGATAATTATGATTGATTCTCTATTTAAAAGGTAAGAAATCCCTAAAAATGTGTATTAGATAATATTGATTGATAAGAAATCCCTAAAAAAGTGTATTAGATAATTATGATTGATTCTCTTTTATATTTTTATTTATATCACCTGTTAATTGCATTATAAAATAATATTATAAAATACTAATTATTTAAGGAAAATCACCCCATATGCATATTTAAGAGACGATATTACGGATTATAAACCTATTGTTAAAAAATTCTTGCTTATAACAGTTTAATTACAGGTTATAACATATCATTATTTATTTATAAATCAATTAAATTTTACTTTATTAAATAATTAGTCTTTTCATAATTTTATATTTATTATTAAATTATTTAAATAAAGAATACACCATAATTATCTCTTATACAATTATAGGGATTTACATTGATAATTGTTCTTTTTTGGCATTAATTAAATATATAATCCATTTATAATTATATGTTATTATTAAATCATTTAAATAAAAATACACCATAATTATCTCTCACACAATTATAGTGATTTACATTGATTATTATTCTTTTTTTCTATAGTTACCGACGTTACCAATTAATCTTTCCTCTCTTTCAACCATATGTTCCACTGAAATCGTTTTCAACATATTAATTATGATTAGGAGAAATTTTTTATCATACAATCAAAAGAAAGGGTGGATTCACAATTCTAAGAATCAAGATTTTAAGATTTTCAACAAAACATGTCAAAAAAATCTTAGCATACTTCTCGAAAGATCCCTCGATTAGTAGAAGTAACTTCTACTGTTGACATATATGCTCCAATTGCAGTCAAGCATCTGACCAATGTGCCTCAACAAGAGTCATGTATTTTCATCTTTTAGGGATTTCATCAGAAAAATTGACTCACTTTATTTCTTAAAACTATTTTTCTTTCAATTTTATTTTAGTGATTGTGGTATATGCACATGTTTATTTGTTGAATACATCAATAATGGATTTTTTAATATGAGTTTCATTGATAACAAATTAGTATTTTTTTTGTTAAAAATATTATATTATGTATATTGTTCGTATGGAACTTGTATTGGTGTGAAACTTCTATGAAATGTGAATAATATCGATATGAAATTGACTCAGATTTTGTAAGCTGGAAAAAAAATTTAAAAAATCAACAAATGTGCATGTGGGTGAGTGTAGAAACTGAGAGAGGATTTTGGGAAATTTCTAGTATTGAAGATTGAAGCATTAATTTGTATACTATGTGTGAGACACTACTTATACATGTGTTGAAGCAATAGTAACAAACTATCTAACTACTTCTCTACCAGAACCTAACAGTATTATAACTGAAAATAGAAACAATTACAATTAATTGGTTAGCTAACTACTTTTGCTTCTATCACTATCTTCAATAGTCCCCCTCAAGCTAGATGTATTGAAAACATTTAATACACCGAGCTTGGCTAGTAGGAAGTCATGTTGAGATCTTCCCAAAGCCTTTGTTAACAAATCAACCTCCTGCTCCTTAGTATTGATATAACTTGTCTTTATCAGCCCTTGTTGTAGTCTTTCTCAGATAAAGGGACAATCAATCTCGATGTGTTTTGTACGCTCATGAAAGACTGAATTTGTTGCTATTTGCATAGCAGCTTTGCTGTCAGAATGTATGATAATTGATTCATGCACATTCATTCCCAATTTGTTGAACAAGTTAGTCACTCAAACTACCTCAGCTTTTAATGTTGCCAAGCTTCTATATTCTGCTTCTGCAGAACTTCTAGAAACTGTATTTTGTTTCCTCGACTTTCATTCTATTAGAGACTTCACATACTTCAAAAGATAACCAATCACTGATCTCCTGCTATTTGGACAAACAACCCAATTTGCATCACAAAAACTAGTGAGTTGTGCTTGTTTATCAGAACTCATGAGTATCTCTAGGCCTGGTGTTGTTTTAACATATCTAAACAACTTTAATGTTGCATTCCAATAAGAAAGTGTTGGTTTATGCATAAATTGACTTAAACACTGAACTGAGAAAGCAATATCAGACCTAGTATTTGTGAAGTATAGTAGTTTGCCAATAAACTTTTGGTATCTTTTTATATCAGTAAATAGTTCATCAGAGACATCTTGTAGATAAACAACACTTACAAGCTTCATATTGGTCTCCAAAGGTGTTAAAGATGGTCTAGCTCCGGATAATTATGTTTCTGAAAATAACTCCAAAACATACTTTCTTTGGTTCATCACTATGCCTTGCTCTGATCTACTTATCTCTATTTTCAAGAAATATCTCGATTCTCCCAAATCCTTGATTTTAAAATGAAGGTGCAGGACTTGATTTGTCTCTTGTATTAGTGCATAATCATTTCCAGTAATCAACAAATCGTCCACATACACCAATACAACTACTAGTGCTGACTCCTTCCTCTAGGTAAGCAATGAGTAATCCAAATGACTCTGTGTGTATCCAGAATTCAATAATGCTTCAGTAAGTTTAACATTCCATTGCCTAGAGGCTTTCTCGATATCATATAGTGACTTTCTTAGTTTACAAACTTCATGTTCCCTGTGACTGAAGAAACCCTTAGGAAGTTCCATATATACTTCTTCATCTAAATCACCTTGCAAGAAGGATTTGAACACATTCATTTGAAATATTTGCCATTTTTCAGTAGCTATAATTGCAATAATTGCTCTAACACTGACCATTTTCACAACTGGTGAAAATGTCTGTGATAATCAACACCCTCAATTTGACTGTATCGTTTAACTACAAGCCTAGCTTTGAACCTTTTAATCTCTCCAGTGTCTTTGTGTTTGATTTTAAACACCCATTTACACCCTATGACATACTTCCCTGAAGGCAAATTCACAACCTTCTAGGTGCCATTATCTTCTAATGCACCAATTTCTTGTTTCATGGCTTCTACCCATCTTTGATCTTGAATAGATTCTTCGTATATTTTGGGCTCAACTTTTGCAGAATCTCACTTAAGTATGCCTGATAAGAGCAAGACAGATGATCATATGACACATAGTTATCTAGGGAATGAGGATGGGCTAAATCAGTCACATGAGTAATATAGTCCTTCATCCAAACAGGTGGATGAGACATTCTTGAAGAAGTTTTTGGCACAAGAACAGGTACATCAATCATATTATCATCATCACTCTGCACAGCAATATCCTCAGCAGCATGTTCATTAGGGACAAATGCTTGAGCATGTTCATCTAGAGTCCCTACATCTAGTGGTGTGTAAACTTTAGCAGTGTCATGATCATAAAATGGTTGCTCAATGTATATTCTCATATGCTTATCCTTCATTTGACTAAATGGGAAAATGTATTCCTTGAACACAACATCTCTGCTCACAACAAACTTTATGAGATTCAAGTTGTACAACATATATCCCTTCTGATTTAATAAGTACCCCATCATAACACATTGATCAGCTCTTGAATAAAACTTATCTTCTTCGACAGACTTAGTTGAATAACATATGCATCCAATGGTTCTTAGATGATCTAGTTGTGGTTTAGTCTTGTGAAAGACTTCATAAGGTGACTGTCCCTGTAGTATACTTGTGGGCATGGGCATTCTGTTGATCAAATATGCAGCTGCTAATACACATTTCCCCAAAATCTAATAGGAATAGACCCTTGAAACCTAAGAGCCCTTGCCATTTCATGAATGTGTTTGTACTTCCTTTCCACCTATCCATTTTGTTGTGGAGTGTGTGGGCAACTACTCTCATGTACAATTACCAAAGAAGCAAACATGAATTACATTCATTGTTAAAAAAAATCTGTGTCGTTGTCTGATCTTACTCTTTTGATCTCCCTGTTAAATTGAGTTTTAACTAAAATAAAAAAAGACTTCAAAGTAGCAAGAACATCACTTTTAAACTTCAGTAAAAACAACCAGGTCATCCTTGAGTTATCATCCACAACAGTTAAAAAGAATCTAAAACCATTATGAGTAATATGTCTATATAGTCCCCATACATCAAGGTGAATGAGATCAAAAACATCATTACTTCTAGATCTATTCATATGAAATGAAAGTCTGATCTGGTGGGATAATGGAAAAATAGGACAATTATCACATACTCCAAAGGGACATTTTTATACAATTGTTTTAAGACTCTGTATGAAGGATGTCCCATTCTGTAATGCCATGTCATGAATTGCTAATCTTCCTTGTTCATTGAGCTCTTGTCACCAACATTTAGCAATTGCGTTTTCTCCAAAAAGATTTCTAGGAAAGTAATACAATCCTTCATACTCCTTACCAATCCCCTTTCATCTCTCCATTGAAGAGGTCCTGAAATATGCAAAATTTAGGAAAGAATTGGATAGAAAAATTTAACTGTCTTGTTAACTGAGATACTGATAAATGATTATGCTTAAATTCAGGGACAAATAGAACATTTTCCAGTACTTTATCAGTTGATATCATACAAGTTCCTGAATGTGTAACTAATGTAGTTTGACCATTAGGCAAATAAACATTTATTGTTACTACTGACCTTATCCAAATTCTCAGATCTAGATGTCATGTGACATATTGTTCTTGAATCCACTATCCGATGACCTTTCTTTCTAAACATATTATACTCATTTACTTGCATTCATAGCATCATCACAATCTTTTTCTTTTATCAGACACTAATAGTATGTTATAGTCATTGGAAATACCTGTGATGTTGACCATGTCTTCAGACTTCTTCTCTTCATTCAGTAGCTTTAGTATCTTTTGATATTGGTCAGGAGTGTATGTTGATTTCATATCCAATGAGTGTAAGCTTGTGCGAACAGAATTAAGATCATGTGATCCTTGTTCAGTGTAAGGACCATATCCAGTCTTGTCTCCTTCATTGATCAATCCAAAAGCATCTCCTCTCACATCCTCATCACTTCTGTCAACTTGTACATTATTTGTTGTGCCTTTTTCTTTGTTCGAAGTAATTCCATTTTTTGATTTCTTGTTGAATTTCTAGTCCTCAGGATATCCTACCAACCGTGACAAATGTTTTTAGTGTGTCCATGCAACTTGCACTGATCACGGAAAAGGTTCCAATTTACTTTCTTCTTACTGTTATAAGTTCCTCCTTTTCCATTACATTCACCTCTGTTTGCATACAATGTTGTGGCCTCAATTACAGCTCCTGAGGTGATTCTTTGACTTTCTTATGAAACTATCATGACATTTGCTTTGCCAACACTTGGTAAAGGATTAATTATCAATATCTTACTTCGTGCAGGACCATACATATAAATTACAGATTGACTATTACAATTTCAGGATACTAGTTATATACAGACTGCATATCAATTGAAACACCATTCTAAAGATAAATTATACATTGAGTATAATAATTTTCGTGATAACAGTTATATACAAATAACATATCAATTGGATTCAACATTTAGAGTTCATGATATTACAATGTCTTATTAACTAAAACAAAACAAATACCAATTTGGAGTCCGTGAACTAACTCTGTCTAATAATTGATATCCAGACTGTACACTTTTGTCATCCAAATTTATACATTATTGAATTTTTTACTTCATATTCTAACAAAAAAATTAAAAAAAAAACAAAAAAAAGTTGAATGAAGTTGGTATCCAACCTGTATAAATATCTTGAAGAAACGATTATGTCAATGTGAAATAGTGATCAATGTATTTTGTAACAACCTAAATTACATCTTGCTTTATATTTATTCAAGTTGGACACCTTATAGATACCATCTTAATACTAAATAGTAATTTATACTTTCTTAACAAGCATTGACTAAGTATTTTAAAGATCTATGAAGTTGATATATAACCTATATAAATACTATAAGTGTAACGACCTGTTTAGTCGTTTTGAGCAGCAGATTTTATTTCTGGAAAATTGGCTGAGGAAACGGACCCCACGACGGACCGTCACAGGCACGACGGATCGTCGCAGGGTCTCGTTTCAGCATACTTAGAAATTCTGAAATTTGGGTACTGAAATAGACTCTCTGAACTTGGCGACGGACCTGCAGGACGGACCGTCGTGGGCACGACGGACCGTCGCAGGTGTCTCGTTCCAGAACACTTAGACTTCTGAAATTGGG
>NC_028643.1:43856555-43859426 GCF_001406875.1 Solanum pennellii | reverse complement strand
TTATTTAATGAGTTTAAGTCTTCCGCATTATTTTCTGTTGATATATGTTAAAATGATAAGGGTTAGATTGGTTGGTTCGCTCACATAGGAGGGAAATTGTGGGTGCCAGTCGCGGCCCCGGTTTTGGGTCGTGACAATAAGAAACGAATCTGATAATTTACAACAACGATCATTAAGTTTTGCACCAACATCAATTACATTTTGTTTTATTTCGATTTAGAGTAGGACACGGATACCAAATTAATACTCATGCTAACTCACATTAAACAATATCAGTCGCTATTAGATTGCATACCAAACGAATACCAAATACATATCATAATTACCTTATATAATTTCCACTAATATGAACAATGCCTTATATATTAAACTGCATGAATTTTATTTCCAACAGTATGCAATGGGTATGATTACTGAATGAATCTTGTATAAAACATGAACAGTGTATTAAACACTTAGTTGAAATGCATTTGATATCAGTTATGTATATATTTGATATGCATTGTCAATAAATATTATTGAAAAATAATGAATACATTGTACCAATCAAAACAAAACATGAGTCTAAAAGACAAAATAAAATAAAAATTTTGTGTCGTTTTTATTTTGTATCGTTTAAACAAATAAACTATCATTTTTTGGAGATTAAGATCACATTTTTTTTAGCTATGATCTAGTTTTTGCAACCTCCTTGTTATGCTTATGAATCCATATTTGGACTGTTATCCTCATAAATTCAAGACGTGAAATCACTGGCAACGTCCTTGTTAACTTGTTAACATTATATAAAGGATTAATAAATATTTTGTATTTATATTAACTTTTTATATCAAGGTAATACAAATTTTATCCATAACTTTATCCTTCTCACACAAATTTATACACACTCATCATTACTTATTCATCCCAATATTGTCCAAACAGTCTACCAGAATTCATACCATAAAACACATTTAATGAAAATAATAATAATTTATTGTACATAATACAAAGAATAATACATATGTTGTACTTATTTTAATGTCATGCCAAACCTAATACAAATTTCATCCACAACTTTATTCTTATCACTCATATTTATAGACACTCATCGTTACTTATTCATACCAATATCATTCAAACAGTCTATCAAAATTCATACCATAAAACACATTTCATACATTTACTTTTTTACACATTTCATAAATTTATAACGATATTATCATCACTATTTCATACAATATCACAAAAAAATATAATCAAATCATTCAAAAATAAATACAAAATCACCACATTCATTGTGTTTACAGTATACAAATTATAAAAATTGATTTACAAAAAACTCATAACATCAATTATATAATTTTCACAAAAATTGTTTTGTAATATCAAACAAAGGTTCATACAAAAAAAAAATCACAATTTAAAGCTATTATAAACAATCAAAATTCAAATACTTCAATTTCAGTTTCATTGTTCTTAAATTTTTTTTTACTGAAGTTAGAATAAAGATACAAATAACATATCGCAATAAATACTAACTAGAAGGATTTCATCTACCACCATGTTTTATTAATATCTATAAGAATCCATCCATTACCACAAAATTAAGATTTTATAATCCAAAATATTTTGAAATTTGTCATGAATGACGACTTTCACAAAAAAAATCAAGGGAGGGAGAAACATTTGAATTAAAAAAAATCTGATTTTGAAATTAATTTTAACTGATTGAATAAAAAAAGGAAAACAAATTGACAAAAAAAATTATAGGGAGAGAGAAAACGTTTGAAAATAAAATAAAATCTGATTTTTGATTTAACTATAAGTGATTCAGTAAAAAAAGAAAATCGTAAATTCTTATTTGTTTTGAATCCCCTAAATTCATGGCATTATTAATTATCTTCTTTTTTTAATTTCATTTTTGAATTTCCTTAATTCATGCTTCTTAATAATCATCTATGATCAATTCAAATTTAATTAACAATCATCTTTCTAATATGTTTATTTTTTTTTACCTTTTTCCATTAGAAACGATTTTTAAAAATATTTCTATCTTTTTAAAAACAAATGTTTTCAATTATTAAAAACAACCTTTTTTTACTTATTTGTTATAACTTGAAATTTTTAATTTTATAACTTTAAAGTATAATTCTACTGCTATAACTTGAAAATATTACTATAATATAGGTTATATATGAAAATTTTACTTAATAAAAGCATTGACCATTGAGCAACCCCTGAGGGAAAAGCAACTGTTTTCATAAAAATCATGATTCTCATATCACCAAAAGAAATTTGGAATTATCCGAAGAAAGAATATGCTGGAGATGAAAGAACACGAGACATTCAATGGCCAATTTATAGGAAATAGGTAATTTTCTCAGTTCATCTGTATTAACCCATGAATATTCTTGTGTTATGGTTTTCATGCGACTTTTTTGATGAAATTTTTACCGAAACTTCTATAGGGAGTTATGTGAGCAGTAAGTACAGTCTCACAATTTTAGAGTTAATTCTGGGCATTTAGGGGCCAAATTACCAAAATTAGGTGAATTTTTTTCACTATTTTATGTATGTTAGCCCATTAATATTTTGGTGATATGACTTTTAGATGATTTCTTTGCGAAACATGTATGAATCCCTCTGTAGGGAGTCGGGAGAGCTGTAACGACCTGTTTAGTCGTTTTGAGCAGCAGATTTTATTTCTGGAAAATTGGGTGAGGAAACGGACCCCACGACGGAACGTCACAGGCACAACGGACCGTCGCAGGGTCTCGTTTCAGCATACTTAGAAATTCTGAAATTGGGTACTGAAAATCGACTCTCTGTAATCTGTGACGGACCTGCAGGACGTGCCGTCACATCCACGACGAGCCGTCGTAAGCTCCC
>NC_028643.1:43796193-43848785 GCF_001406875.1 Solanum pennellii | reverse complement strand
AGATAGATGTTCTTGTGATGATGACTTCCAGATTTTGGGGAATTAATAGATGTTGATTTGTTTTATTTAATGAGTTTAAGTCTTCCGCATTATTTTCTGTTGATATATGTTAAAATGATAAGGGTTAGATTGGTTGGTTCGCTCACATAGGAGGGAAATTGTGGGTGCCAGTCGCGGCCCCGGTTTTGGGTCGTGACAAGAGCAGTACGTACTATATCACAATTTTTAGAGTCAATTTTGGGTATTTAAGGGCCAATTTAGACAAATTAGGCATTTTTTTCACTTTTCGTGTGTTTTAACCCATGAAAATTTGGTGATATGACTTATATACGATTTCTAATCGAAACCTTTACAAAACCCTCAGTAGGGAGTTGAGGGAGCAGTACATGTCGTTGACAATTTTTAGAGTCTATTTTGGGCATTGGGCCAATTTACATGAATTAGATGATTTTTCTATTTTATATGTGTTAGCCCATAAATATTTAATGATATGACTTCTGAAGTCTAAACTTCTCATCTCCATTCTTATCTCATTCCTTAGTTACGACCTTATTAATGGCCTGAGTTTGTCTCGAGAGGCAAAAAAAAAATATTTTCAAATTTAAACGAGCCCCAACGCGAAAAAGACCAAATTCACCGTTTTTAATGTGTGGTATAGTCCATGAATTTTTAGTGATACATAATCCCCACTTGTTTTTGGCTGAAATTATTCATGAACGTCTATTATGACCTTATTAATGGCTTGAGGAAATCAAAAACATATTTTCAAGTTCAAACGGACTCCGATGCGAAAAAAATTAAATTTATCATTTTTTTATGCTATAGTCCATGAACTTTTGATGATCTATAGCACATGAAAATAAAAAATTCGATCTTTCCCGCATTGCGGCTCGTTTAAAAATGCTTTAAATGCATAACCAAAAACTTAATGCTAGTCTTAGTTGGCTAAAAGTTCTGACACATCTCACATGCCCAATATTATTGTTTCAATTGTTCTGATGATGAATCCATGTGTTCAAGTAACAATTAATGGTCTTAGATTAGTCCCACAATTAGCACTGTTCTATAATTTGTTCAAAAAGTCCCGCTTAGGAGGAAGAGAATTATTGCTTTCTTTTCAAATGCACTATTTATTAACCTCTAAAAGGAAAATAATAAGAAAGGAGGATTCTTGGTGAGGAGGGAATTTTATATATATGCTACTCTCTCAGCCTCATATTAATTGATCATTTTGTATTAAAACTATCTAAATTATTAGTTGTTGTTTTTTTCTATCTAAACAATTATCATGGTTAATAACGTCCAAATCCACTCTTCCAAGTGAGAAAATGTATCCGAACGTATGCAATATAATTTACTCAACTATGAATGAGAGTCAAATTTCACACTAACAACACATATGCAATCAAGTAAGGAATTCTTACCAATTACTCCAAGTGAAACACTTGATGCTATTATGGATTTTTGACAAATAATCCTAGAAAAGAAAGTACCAATCCAATGTTTTTCATGATTTTATATATATAAAAATCAGGCCGACTCAATAACATTGGGGGCCTAAAGCGAAACTTTAAGAGAGGGGCCCTAGTATTTCTTTTTATCATATATACTTTTATTTAAAATTTACTTTCTACCTCTTTTAGATGTGAAGTCATTAGGTACTGATTTATAATCAATTTGTTTTAATAATTCCTTTTCAAATGATAATATAAGTAATTCATTTGATCTCTCTTAAGACATTGCTATTCTTAAAGAAGATTTAATCAATTTTAATTTTGAAAAAATTACTTTCGGCTAAGGCAACGGTTACAGGAACTGTTAACATTATTCTATTAGCAATATGTAGTTGAAAAAAATATATTTTATAAGTAATATGTGTATTTGAATAGAATTAAGTCTTTTTATTTGAATGAGTATTTTCATTATCTTCTACTTGTATTATTTTCCTTTACACGTTCAATATAAAAAAAAAATCTAAACCATCAATATTGGAATAATTATTACGTGTTGAAGAAAGTACAATGTTAAGACAATATTTTCTAAATTCTCATCATCTAGTGATCTCAATATTTTACCACTAAATAAGAAATCAAAATTTTTTTCATAATGCTTCAATTGGTTCAAATCTATTTTCTAGTGAAAAAATAGTTTGATCTACTCTTCATATATAAAGCAATCATTTCTAAAAGATTCTTCAAGGGACTTTGTAATTTCACTATCCATATTTTAATCAAATTGTTTCTTATGAGATTCAGGTTTGTTTACATCTTATATGCAATTTCCTTAGTAGAAATCAATTAGTATACCATGTATATGTGTATGTAGTTGTATAAAATTACTATATCAATTGTATATATGAATTGTATATAATTTGACAAACAGGGCGTGCTTTAATTTGATAATTTATTGTGTAATCTAATTGTATATATCATAGGGAAACTTACGGGACGTGCTTTAATTTGATAATTAGTGTAAGGTTTGTATATTGTTTAATTCATACTACTGTATATAACAACAAATATACAAATATCTATATACAAATGATTTAAGCAGAAAATATACATATACTTCAAGCAATTTTATATATAACTAAACAAAAATACAAAAATCTAAATACAGTTGTGATTCAAAGTTCAAACCGAAAATATGCATATACTTCATGCTATTTTGTAAATAACTAACAAAATACACAAATATCTAATACAATTGTGTTTTAAGAAAATGCCCTATATTTTTCGTATTTATCTTGATATATTAAAGCAGAGACAACCTCCTTAGGATATTTGGCTTTGGCTTTCCTCTTAATTCCTCCAACAATTTTAATATAGCTTTGCATTGGCACTGTTGATGACTTCCTTAGAGTGCAATTGAGTCGTTCTTTTTATTAAATCTCAATTCTTCAATACATTTTTCCTCTAGATTTTGTTTATATTTATCAATTGATTCCATAATCTTGAGTTAAATCGATTGAAAATGAAGATCGATTATTAACAACTTTGACATGCAATGGCGTACCTCTCGTAATCCTGTTAGATAAAGCCAAATTATCCATTTTGTTTTTTAAAGAACTGCTAATCAGATAAGCAATGAGGGAGTTTTGAGAAAAAAATATCCAAAAACTAACATGCATAATACATATACAACTGAAAAAACGAAAACAAAAAGGTACATCCACGATTTAGGCGATTACCTGAAAAAAGTAAAAACATGATTGGAGGAAGATAGTGAAATTCGAATTTCAAATGGAAAGTGAAAGAGTGACTTTAGGGAAAACACAAATAGGGAATGGGGAGAGGAGACATAAAATTGATTTTGTATAAAATCATATACAAAGGCTAATGAAGGCTTTCTTGTTCGGTATACAATGAGGTGGTGGATCCCATTATTAATGACAAAAGACACTAAAATTGTATTTGCTGACAGTAAATAAATTAAACTATACCTTTGTTAACTAAAAACCTAGTAGTATTTTCCAACTCAATAATTTTCCATATCTTAATGATGTGAGACTTGTTAAACAATTGTGTTGACTTGGTCAAAGTGTACAAATCGCACTCTATTTAGAATGTCTTTGAGCTGATTTTCCTAATAAAAACAAATAAGGCCTAAATCTAAAACCATTAGCCGTTACTTGAAGTCGTAAAATTCATCATTTAAACTATTAGATTATGGACACAAGTCAAAGAATCTTCCTACTATTCAAGAAGTGTAAATAATACTTGATAATTATAATGTCATCCTCAATAACTTCAAATAATATCCAATAATCAATGTTATGTTTTGATATTAATAAAAATAGTAAATGAACCCAATGTGACATCTCACAACTAAAAAGAAATTAAAAGGAATTGTAGAAATTGGAAATAGTTATTTTTGGGAAAAAAATGAAAATCTGAAAATTTGTACATAAGTCAAAGTGAGTTTTTGGTCTATTTCAAATGGTCATAACTTCTATCTCAAGATGAGTTGGGTGTACTTCCACATATTGTTTGATATCTCTTTGAATAATTTTTTCAACACCGTTGAGTTTGCGCAATTCTGAACTCTGACGAGTAAGTTATACCCTTTGAAAGTTGGATTGTTGGTATAAGGAAAATCTCATACGAAAATTTTAAGTGTAGTTTGGTCTTTCCTTTATCCAAATTAATTAATCCGTTTTTGATAATAATTTTAGGGGCTAAATTGATAGGATTCAGTTTACGCTTTTGAAAATTTGAGTTAGGGGTTTTGGAGAAAGAATGCAAGAGAAAAGAGAAGAGAAGAGGAAAAACTAGTTTCGCCAAGAACGATCTGTTTTGATTGTGAATTTCTTCAAGATTTTGACCCCACCAGATATGTGAGTCTCTCATAGCGTTGGGTTCATTCACCCACGCGCCAAACATGTTTAGTTCAGCGTTCCTCCTTAAAGAGTTTGAAAGTTGATGTTTTTGACATGAATTCTTGAAATTGGATGTTGTTCTTCAATTGAGTTGAATTGTGGAGTTTTTGAGGTCTTTAAGTTGAGTTTTAGAGTTTATTTGAGTTAAGTTCGTGATTACTATTGCTGGGTATCGGAATCTAAAATGAATTTGAGGAAAATATTCGAGTTTAGGGATTTGGGGCTGGAAAACGAAGATGGAAAAAGTCAGGCAAGTTTTGACAAACAAGTCTATGTCGCAGACTTGTTCCCCCAGTAAACAAATATATGTTCCGCGTTGCGGACAGGACACCGACTCTACTGTCTCAAAATTTAATTTTGCGAATAATTAGTTACGAACGTCTCTACGCCGCAGACTTGTTCCAAGACGGTGATTTCATAATTTTTCTCAAGTTTAACTATTTGAAATCATTCCTAAACATCATTGGTCTTTCCAAACAAAAATCATAATCCTTGAATCCATAATTCAATTCAAGGATCGATTAAGAGTCAATTCAAGTAAGAGTTAAGATCAAAGTCAGGAGTCAAGTAAGAGAAGTTCATTTCACGTTTTCATAACTCTTTTGCACAAACGTTTTAACTTTGTTTTAAGACTTAAGAATTGAGTTAATTAAAGAGTAAAGTTGAAATTCTTTCTTCAAAGAAGTATATGGGTACTTTGTATTTCCAAAGAGGTTTAAAATAATTTTTTTCACATTTAAACAAGAACGGAAACTGAGATTTCCAAAGAGCCTTCGGGTTAGCATTAAGAAAAGAGTTATAGCTTTCTGAAATGAAGCAAACAGAGAAATTAAGATTTCCAAGATAGCCTTTGAGCTAGTTTTGAGCACTAATCTCAACTATTGTTGAAGTTTGTTTTTAGTTATTGCAGTAGCTTTTAGCAAAATAAGTTAATTAGTTTAAGATAATTTGAATTTTGAATTTAAGTTAGGTTGTTTGAATTGTTGAGACATTTTAGATTGTTTTAAATTTCAAATTATGCAGATTAGTATTTTATGTTGGCTAATTAAAGCCCTTTAATGCTTCGTAAAATTATTGAAAGTCATTTCAATCCCGAGAGACATTTTCAATCATTTTGTTCTGAGTTTCATTGATCTTAAGGGATCTATGAAATCTTCCAAAGAACTACCATACATTTTTAACTCATAAGGGCTACCTTTTCAACCTGTCAGGGCTATCCATTTTAACCCATTAGGGCTATCTTTTTAACCCGTGCTTATTTCAACGCACAAACTTTTTTAAATCATTTCTTAACCAAAATAATGGCAAGCAACAGTCTCTCTTTGAATGCACCAAAAATTTTCACTGGTGAAAACTATCATATTTAATCAGTGAAAATGAAATCATATCTTGAAGCCTATGATCTGTGGGAAGTTGTAATGGAAGATATACCTTACAACCTCTCCCTGAAAATCCTACCCTTGCTCAAATCAGATCTCATTCGGTTGAAAAAATCAAAAAATTCAAAGCCAAAACTGTAATACAAAATTCAGTTGCGGATTCGATTTTTTCTAAATCATTGCTTGTGAGACGACAAAAGAAGCTTGGAAAAATTAAAAAAAATATCAATGAAGTGACTGAGTCAAGCAAATGCAAATTTTGAATTTTAAAAAAGATTTTAATCTCTTAGGATGCAAGAGGATGAAACTATTGTTAAGTATACTGTCAAGATTTTTTTTATTCTTACTAAAATCTTTCAAAGATGACAGAATAGTAGAAAATAATCTTGTGACAATTCCAAAGAGATTCGAATCTAAAGTTTCATCTTTGTAAGAGTCTAAAGATCTCTCTACTATTTTTGTTGAAGAACTAATAAGTGCCCTTCAAGCACAAGAGTAGAGAAGAGCCTTCAGGCAAAATAAAGATAATGTTATTGAGGGTGCCTTTTATGCAGAAAACAAAAAGAAAAAGGTGATTATCCCCTTTACAAATACTGAAAAAGAAAAACACACTTGAAAAACTTTCGTTGGTGGAGACCTGATGCAATATGTGGAAATTTCAAACAAGTCGGTCATGTTACAAAAGTATGTAAGTTGAAGAACAATCTTCAAACACAAGTTGTAGAAGCAAAAATCGACAAGAAGCAACTTTTTTAAATTGTACTATCTAAAGAAAAGGAGGAGTGTTAAAGTTTGCTTTTAGTTATTGCAATAGTTTTTAGCAAAATAAGTTAATTAGTTTTAGATGAATCTGAATTTTGAATTTTAGTTAGGTTGTTTGAATTGTTGAGATATTTTAGACTGTTTTAAATTTCAAATTATGTAGATTATGTATTTTATGTTGGCAATTTAAAGCCCTCAATGCTTAATAAAATTATTAAAATCTATTGAAAGTCATTTCAATCCTGAGAGATATTTTCAATTATTTTGTGTTGGCACATTTTTTTTTAAAAGATACCAACATCAAATCACAGAAGAAGTATATTTAAAAACATAAGAGTCAGTATATTCTAGGAGTAGTATTAAACACCAAATTAGGGACGAGCATAAGTTCAGATAACTCACATCTCCATAAAACCATACAACCACCATTGGTAGAAACGGTCATACTTTTTAGATGAACCATTTTCACAATAGACTAGTGGATCCATTAGGCAGTTCAGGTTATACCTTTGGCCGGGTATAGGATGTGCTGCCAGCGTGAGGTAGATCATTGTATCATAACTATAGCTCTTATCTGATGGTTGTCGGTTAGAGAAACTCTTACATAAGTTATTGGATTTTTTTATATATTAGTTTTAATTGTATTCTTGTATAAATCTCAGAGTTAATTGTATCTTTGCATACATATAGAATCTATATCATATTTTAAACCAATTTTTCTTTATATGAGACTTGCTGTTAAATTGCTTTATATTGAAATGATTCAATTACATTGATTTGAGTTGAGCCAGATAAGTTCTTCAAATTCTTTCTAGGTTATCTTGCTTTAGCATTTCAACTCGCATACTCGTACATTCAATGTATCGATGTTAGTTAGACTGCATCGTATTATGATGCAGACGTAGGTAACGAGGATCGACATCCAGCACATCGTCTCACTATTGAGCAGCTCAGAGTCAGTTGGTGAGCCTTCTTGCCTTCTGGAGGACTCCTTTTATTTCTTTCAGTTATATTTCATTTCATTATGAAGTTGTGGGGTTTTCCAAACATCCATCTCAGTCATTAGAGGCTTCATATATAAACTCAAAACATTCTCAGTTATTTTACTATTCAGTTCAGTTTAGTGTTATTAACCTTTATAAAGTTGTATATTGTGTTCTGTTGAGTTAAAAAGCCAGACCAGGGATTCGCTTGGGGCCAACAATGGTTTCCGAGTATCAGTCATGTCCACGGTGTAAGCTCAGAACTTGACACCCAAGTTGTATAATTTGATTATTGGAATTAAATTCAATCAAAAATTTATTATCTTTTTTAAAGAAATTTTTTTATTGTGATTCAATAATGTAATAACACAAGCATTTACAATACACATAAATTTACCGTGTCAATAAAAGATGTTCATAAGATGTGTATGACAATAGTAAAAATTATCTATTTGATCTTTCAGATAAGTTTAAGTATGTACTTTACAATTTGTGTCAAGTTTGAGAGACTATCTAGATATTTAAATAAAATTATTTATATAATCATTGCTAAACATACTCCTAAGCCAGTAAATGATATTATATAAATAGGCTCCTATGAGTAAGTAAATTCTACATTAGAGCTTCATTTGTAAGTGTTTC
Source organism: Solanum pennellii (assembly GCF_001406875.1). Classification (NCBI taxonomy): domain Eukaryota; kingdom Viridiplantae; phylum Streptophyta; class Magnoliopsida; order Solanales; family Solanaceae; genus Solanum; species Solanum pennellii. The sequence continues at coordinate 43,840,641 of NC_028643.1, read as the reverse complement.
TCTTACAAATTCAAATTAAATCCAATGAAAGAGCCTTTTAATGGTTTGATAGAAGAGGTTTCTGTGGTGCTGGTAAATCAAGATGTGGAATTGGTTTCGAATCAAAAGATTGATTTACTAGAGTTTAATAGATACAAAGGTGATATCTAGAACTAATTTTTGTATGACTTCCATTTTATATAGAGGTATTTAATTAATACGATGTTTGTTTTGAACTTCTCCTTTTCTTGTTGTCGTAACATTATTTCTATTCTTGTATATGTTGTTTTACAAGTTTATAAACAAATTTTGTATGATTATAAGGAATAAAATTAGATTCTCCATTTTTGTTTTTGTTGTAACCATGTCATACATTCGATTAGCTTTCTCCATAAGGATTGTGTGATTTTTCATAAGGGGTTCAATAGTGTTATGTTAAAGTCTGTATTTCTAATTTTATCGGATTTTTTTCATAAAGGATATAGTTTTAGATTAATATTAATTATTTTACACTTGATTTTTTGTAAAAAAATAAAAGGGAAACTTATTCTTTGTCAATCAGCCTAGAGTGACATCGTGTTGGAAGAGAAAATAATTAGGTCCCTCATTAATGATTTCGAAAGCATAAACAATGAAAACAAATTCACATGGATGATTGAGACACAAAACAAGAGTAAGAACGCAAAGCAAAAAACGAGATAAAAATATGATAAGAGATGATCTGGCTATCATTATTATCTGAGACAAACAAATAACGGAAAATGGCCTAAAATACCCTCAAAGTATTAAAAATGGTACAAAATTACCCTTCATCCACCTATTGGCTCCAAAATGCCCTTCTCACCCACCTATTGAGTGCAAAATACTCTTGCCATCCACCTTTTGTTTCAAAATTGACCACTTATTTAACTTTTATATTTAAACTATTTAAATATTTTTTAAAATACGTGGCGCTCAACTATTTGTTATAATTTAACTTATTCGTGTAATTTATAAATCAATCCACTACCCACCCATTACTAATTAAATCCCTCTAAATTAATGAACCCGTCACATTATTAATGCAAGCTACTGCCAGTTGAGTGTTTTTAAAAAATATAGAAGTAAATTATCATACATCCAAGTGGCTACATAAAAATCACGGATAAACTTAAAAGTATGACTATATTCATCTTAATTCTTCTTACGTCTCAATTATGTGATGTTACTTCATAGGTAACTTTTTTTCAAAATAATATATTAAAGGTTTTAAAATAAATCATAAATATTTATAAAAAGTACATGAATTAATTCGTGTCACGACCCAAAAATAGGTGTGATGGCACTCGTCTAATCCCACCAAGACAAGTCAGCCTAAAACCCAATATCTAACAAAGTGCGGAAGTAAATGACAATCCAACAACAATTCCTATTATAAAACCAAGTCATATTAATCTAATCCCCAAAATCAGGTTGTCACGTGCACAAGCCTCTAATGTAAATATTAGAATTGAAATAAAATAGAAGTCTAAAATGAAGTTGTCTTTCAAGTAAAAACAAAGTCATAAACTGGAGTAGGAAAGTTCGCTGAGATGACAAGCAGCTACCTCACAATCCTCCACAAGATGCCTCGGAAACGAAGAGAATGGAAGGTATCACAAAAATCCAGGCTCGTAACCTACAAAAATTTGTAGAAGCAAGGGGTGAGTACCAAACAACGCGGTACCCAACAAGCAAACCTCTAAACACAAGTTAAGTGAACAAAATACAGGTACTCCTTACACCCTATCTAAACCTCCACGCTACAGTCTAACCGTTTACCATTTACCAAACACACAACTCAATAACCACACTCAATCAGTTTACACATTCTCAATAACAGCTCAATATTCAACAGTCACAAGCTTCACAGAGAAACACTCACAAGATCAGCAAACACACGTTCAAATTCATCAATAATAAAATGTGCAATGCCATGAGATGCAATGTCAAGTATAGTGATGCATGTCTTCCCTAACGATACGCACCCGCTGTCTCTCAGTCCGGGACCCATGGGGGACATATCTGTCCATGCATCTGTCGCGGCGCACGACACGACCCTCGATAACAGTAACCTTCGCGGCGCGCGATACGTCCCTCGAAATATAATATCCATCGCGGCGCGCGATACGACCCTCGAAATGGTACATCCTCTTACCACAACCATGTCTCAAGTACAATGCAAATTACATGCTCAAATGAAAAATGAGGAGATAACCATTTTGATACCAAAGCTCAATTTACAACAAGGAATACAACACCAACAAATAAGCAACAAGTCTCCAAGTCATTCTCAACACTACACAAGGAAATACACGAATTTCATACGCTTAACAAGGGTTTAGAAATCCACTTGCCTTAACCAATCGAATAATCACTCTGGGACTTGAGCCTTCCCTTTCCGTTGAGCTTCCAAATCGATGCAATCTATGCAAGTATATATATTCACAATAAGGTTTCAGAACTAACAACACTCACACTTTTGTGTGTTTAATCTTGACCTAAAAATTCACCCCAAATTTATAATCAAGTTCGTAATTCTTGATGCCAACTAACATTTCAACTATTATATTTTTCAAGTTCCAAGTCTAAGGTTAAGTCCCAAATTATTTTCAATAGCATAATTCCAATGGTATTCACATAATACCATACATCTAATGCTTAATATGTATCTTAATGTATCCAACTTGAATTTTTAATGCATTAACTAAATTATAATTATTAAAATATGAGGCCACTGGTTACGAAACCAGTGGCAGACGAACAAAGGAGGAAAACATATCTTATGATGAGAGTAATACTATATATAATTAATAATTAAAAGATATACAACATGGCCAATCATTACGCCTCCAACATACAATTATTATGCCATACTTTCCCACTAATATTTTCTCTCCAAAGACACTGCTAACAACCACTTTCCCACAACTTATTTCTATAATAATAATATAATATGATCATACCTATAATTACCAATATAAGGATATAGAAAAAATTGAGGTTTACCTTGGGAATTATGGTCTTTTTCTTATCGCTGCACTACCGTTCTTCATTCCAAATCCTCATCAGTTTCTGATTTACAAATACTAAAAAAAAACCTTTTATTTTAACTTCAATCATTATTTTTACCCACTTTTTTTTTAATTAAATATAGGCTAAAGGGTATAAGGTCTTAATTTTTTTTCACTTAAGCCCATTAACTATTAATTTAATCATTTATCTACAATTATTCATCCATTAATTAACTCAAGTTAAGCAAATATTCAAAATTTCCAAAAATGACCTTCCGGGTCATTACATTATCCACCACTAAAAACATGTTCGTCCTCGAACATAAAGTAAAAGAAAGTACCTGATGTTTCAAAAAGTTGAGGATATCTGGCACGCTTGTCAGACTCTGTCTCCCAAGTTGCTTCTCTTACTGAACGGTGCTTCCATTGCACCTTCACTGAAACAAGCTCCTTGGCCCTAAGCTTTCGGATTTGCCTATCCAATATAGTTATAGGCTCCTCCTCATATGTCAAGTCTGGACCCAGCTCCACAGAATCGAGTGAAATCACATGAGATTCATCCGGAATATACTTCCGAAGCATAGAGACATGGAAAACAGGATGAATTGCCGACAAACTAGGTGGCAAGGCCAACTTATAGGCCACCTCTCCCACTCGGCTCAAAATCTCAAAAGGTCCAATGAACCTAGGGCTAAGCTTGCCCTTCTTTCCAAACCTCATCACACCCTTCATGGGTGATACTCGAAGCCAAACATGATCACCCTCCATAAACACCAAAGCTCTAACTCTCCGGTCTGCATAACTCTTCTGTCGACTTTGGGCTGTCAACAGTCTATACTGAATCATACGGACTTGCTCCATAGCATCTCTAAGCAAGTCTGTATCCAAAGAGTCCATCTCCGCCGAATCAAACCAACCTATCGGAGACCTACACCGTCTTCCATACAATGCCTCAAATGGGGCCATTTGGATACTAGAGTGATAACTGTTATTATAGGCAAACTCCGCTAAGGGTAAATGTTGATCCCATCTAGCACCAAAATCGATCACACACGCTCGAAGCATATCTTCCAATACCTGAATGGTCCGCTCAGATTGACCATCTGTCTGAGGGTGAAATGCCGTACTCATATCTAACCGAGTAGCCAGACCATGTTGTAATGCCTTCCAGAAGTGAGAAGTAAATAGTGAACCTCGATCTGATATGATAGAAACAGGAACTCCATGTAGTCGCACAATCTGACTGATATATAGTTCGGCTAACTTTTCTACTGTATACTTTACCTGAACCGGGATGAAGTGGGCAGACTTGGTCAGCCTATTAACAACAACCCAAATAGAGTCATAACCACCCACTGTGGTAGGCAAACCCACAACAAAGTCCAAAGTAATCCGCTCCCACTTCCAAGTAGGAATAGGCATCCTCTGAGATACACCCCCGGGCCGCTGGTGCTCACACTTGACCTGCTGGCAAGTCAAACACCTCGAAACAAAGTCTGAAATATCTCTCTTCATCCCACACCACCAGTAATGCTGACTCAGATCATGATACATCTTCGCCGCTCCCGGATGGATGGAATACCGAGTACAATGGGCCTCCTCAAGGATCAATCTAATGAAATCGCCTGTCCTGGGCACACAAATTCTGCCTCCGATCCGCAAGACGCCATCAGAATCAAGGACAGCCTCCTTAGCTTCTCCTCTCAATACTTTGTCTCGAATGAGACATAATTTTTCATCATCAAACTGGTGTGCACGGATTTGCTCGACTAAAGAAGACCGAGCCTCAATAAAAGCAATCATCCCATCACTCTCTTCTGAAATCTGCAAGCGGACAAGACTGTTAGCTAATATCTGCACATCTCTAGCCAATGGTCTCTCCTCAATACTAAGCGCTGCAAGACTCCCCATGCTAGGAGTCTTCCTACTCAGAGCATCGGCCACAACATTGGCCTTTCCTGGATGATACAAAATGGTCACATCATAGTCCTTCAGCAACTCAAGCCATCTCCGTTGCCTCAAGTTCAAATCCCTCTGGCTAAAGATATACTGAAGACTCCGATGATCAGTGAAGATCTCACAATGCACTCCATACAAATAATGACGCCATAACTTCAGTACAAATACCACAGCCGCTAACTCCAGATCATGAGTAGGGTAGTTCTTCTCATGGGACTTCAATTGCCTAGAAGCATAAGCAATCACTTTCCCCTTCTGCATCAACACACCACCCAAACCAACTCCTGAAGCATCACAATACACAGTAAAGTCTACACCTTCCTCAGGTAGAGTCAACACAGGAGCAGAAGTCAACAAAGTCTTGAGCTTTTGAAAGCTCTCCTCACACTCATCAGACCACTGAAAACCCACATCCTGTCGAGTCAATCTAGTCAATGGAGCTGCAATAGTAGAGAAACTCTGAACAAATCGTCGATAATAGCCTGCCAATCCCACAAAACTCCTAATCTCAGTAGGTGAAGTAGGTCGCGTCCAGCCTCTAACTGCCTCAATCTTGGCCGGATCTACTCTAATACCCTCCTTGGACACCACGTGTCCCAAAAATGTCACAGAAGTAAGCCAGAACTCACACTTTGAGAACTTGGCATACAACTTCTCTTCTCTCAACCTCTGAAGTACAATCCTCAGGTGTCGGACATGGTCCTCCTCAGTCTTAGAGTAAACCAAGATGTCATCGATGAAAACAATCACAAAAGAATCAAGGTATGGTCGAAACACCCCATTCATCAACTCCATGAATGCTGCAGGGGCATTAGTCAATCCGAAGGACATCACTAGAAACTCATAATGCCCATACCGGGTCCGAAAAGCTGTCTTAGGGATATCTGATGCCCTAATCTTCAACTGATGATACCCAGACCTCAAATCAATCTTAGAGAACAATGATGCTCCCTGTAACTGATCAAATAAGTCATCAATACGCGGAAGAGGATACTTATTCTTCACTGTTACCTTGTTCAACTGTCTGTAATCAATACACATTCTCATAGTCCCATCCTTCTTCTTCACAAACAATACAGGGGCACCCCAAGGTGATACACTAGGGCGAATAAAACCCTTACTCAATAAATCCTGCAACTGATCCTTCAATTCTTTCAACTCTGCTGGAGCCATACGGTATGGAGGGATAGAAATAGGCTTAGTGCCCGGCTCCAAATCAATAGCAAAATCGATATCCCTATCGGGAGGAACACCTGGAAGATCAGAAGGAAATACATCGGGAAACTCCTGAACCACGGGAACAGAGTCCATGGGAGGTGGTTCAACACTAGTATCCCGAATAAAAGCTAAGTAAGACAAACACCCCCTCTCCACCAACCTCTGAGCACGGATAAAAGAGATGACCTTTCTAGGATAAGAACCACTAACACTCTTCCACTCAACCCTCGGAACACCAGGCATTGCTAAAGTCACAATCTTAGCATTACAATCAAGGACAGCATGATAAGGAGAAAGCCAATCCATACCCAAGATAACATCAAAGTCTACCATCCCCAGAATGATTAAGTCTACCCAAGTGTCATACCCAGCCAAAGAAACAAGACAGGATCGATACACTCGATCCACCACTAAGGGCTTACCCACGGGTGTAGAAACACGAATAGGTACAGTCATGCTATCACATATCATATCAAATTTAGCAGCAAAATACGTAGACACATAAGAGAATGTAGAACCTGGATCAAACAACACAGACGCAGGTCGATGGCATACTGGGATGATACCTGTAATAACAGCATCAGAGGTCTCCGCCTCAGGTCTCCCGGGGAAAGCATAGCAGTGGCCTCCTCGTCCACCTCCATCCTGGGTGGTACCTCTACCCCCACTCTGCTGAGCTGCAACACCACTACTAGAAACTCTATCACCTCTACCTGACTGAACTCTGCCACGACCTCTACCCTGTGGTGCTGGTGGTCTAGTCTGGAATGAAGAATTAGGTCGAGGCCCACCACGACCCCTTTGTGAAGTACACTGCCGCATTAGATGATCGGGATCTCCACAAGTAAAACAAAATCTCTGACCTGGGAACTGTTGTGTGGACCCTGAAAACCCACTATAATTTCTGCGCCCTGTAGGTCGCTGCTGTGAACCGTACGAGCTCTGAACCGGGCTATAAGAACCCCTAGATGTCTGGCCACCCTCAAATGTCTGCATAGATGCATGAATAGGTCCCCGCTGCTGAAAAGAACCACTCACTCTCTGTGATCCCCTACCTCCAGATGAGGCACCATGAAACTGGCCTGATATACGGGCCCTTTTAGGGTCCCCAAACTCCTCTCTCTCCATCAATTCCGCCTCTTTGGCGGCGCTCACAATGGACTGGAAAGAAGCCCCCTCCCTAGATGCCCGAAACACAGCTGACCTGATAGAGAAAGTCAATCCCCTCACAAATCTGCGGATCCTCTCTGTCTCATTTGGAATAATGGCCAACGCATGCCTAGACAACTGGCAAAAACGCGCCTCATACTCTGTAACCGATAAACCATCCTGTCTCAGACTCTCAAACCTCAAGCAACTCTCCTCTCTCATGCTCCATGGGATAAGACGATCTTGGAATGCGCTAGCAAACTGCTCCCAAGTCACTGGAGGAGATCCAACTGGCAAACATCCCGAATAAGTCCTCCACCAGTCTCTCGCTGGTCCACGAAGCTAGAGTGTAGCATATCGAACCCCATGTGACTCAGCTAATCCAACCACCTCTAGTAACTCTCGGCAGGTAGTCCTCGCTCTTCCCACCCTGAAACTGAGGTGGGTCCATCTTTCGAAATCTCTCATACCTACGCTGCTCATCCTCTGTCAGAACAAACATCGATGCAACTTGACCCCCAACTGCTGGTGCAACATCATTCTGAACCGCGGGATCTACTGGTAGTTTCCCCACCGCATCCTGAACAGCTGGAGCTTGTTGCTGCTCTTGGGTTTGAGCCCCCTCTCTAGTACGAGAGTCATGTGGTGTGGTAGTCTCACCACCACCCTGAGAAAAACCCTCTAGCACACTTAACACCCTCAATAGTGTATCTTGAAGCAAAGGTGTGACTACAGGATTTGAAGGAACCTGGTCCTCCCTGCCATCAATATGAGGTTCTGTAGAGACCTCTCTAGCACGACCTCTCACTGGTGCTGCTCCACGTCCACGACCTCTGGCTACTATCGTACTACTAGCACGACCTCTAGCTCGAGATCTACCCCTACCCCTAGCTGGGGCCTCAACAACTGCCTCGGGAAGTGCCTCCCCTCTACCACCAGTAACATTAGTTCTAGTCCTCGTCATCTGTCAAAAGAGTATACAACAACTCAGTACTAACGAAGGTAACTACGCACGATGAGAAAGGATGAACAAAAGGAAGTTTCCTAGTAATCTTTATAGCCTCTCAGAGATGAGTACAGACGTCTCCGTACTGATCCTTGAGACTCTACGTAGACTCGGCTTGTATACACGTGAGACCTATGAACCTGGGGCTCTGATACCAATTTGTCACGACCCAAAAATAGGTGTGATGGCACTCGTCTAATCCCACCAAGACAAGTCAGCCTAAAACCCAATATCTAACAAAGTGCGGAAGTAAATGACAATCCAACAAAAATTCCTATTATAAAACCAAGTCATATTAATCCAATCCCCAAAATCAGGTTGTCACGTGCACAAGCCTCTAATGTAAATATTAGAATTGAAATAAAATAGAAGTCTAAAATGAAGTTGTCTTTCAAGTAAAAACAAAGTCATAAACTGGAGTAGGAAAGTTCGCTGAGATGACAAGCAGCTACCTCACAATCCTCTATAAGATGCCTCAGAAACGAAGAGAATGGAAGGTATCACAAAAATCCAGGCTCGTAACCTACAAAAATTTGTAGAAGCAAAGGGTGAGTACCAAACCACGCGGTACCCAACAAGCAAACCTCTAAACACAAGTTAAGTGAACAAAATACGGGTACTCCTTACACCCTATCTAAACCTCCACGCTACAGTCTAACCGTTTACAGTTTACCAAACACACAACTCAATAACCACACTCTACCAGTTTACACATTCTCAATAACAGCTCAATATTCAACAGTCACAAGCTTCACAGAGAAACACTCACAAGATCAGCAAACACACGTTCAAATTTATCAATAATAAAATGTGCAATGCCATGAGATGCAATGTCAAGTATAGTGATGCATGTCTTCCCTAACGATACACACCCGCTGTCTCTCAGTCTGGGACCCATGGGGGACATATCTGTCCATGCATCTGTCGCGGCGTACGACACGACCCTCGATATTAGTAACCATCGCGGCGCGCGATACGTCCCTCGAAATATAATATCAATCGCGGCGCGCGATACCACCCTCGAAATGATACATCCTTATACCACAATCATGTCTCAGATACAATGCAATTGACATGCTCAAATGAAAATGAGGAGATAACCATTTTGATAACAAAACACAATTTACAGCAAGGAATACAACACTAACAAATAAGCAACAAGTCTCCAAATCGTTCTCAACACCACACAAGGAAATACACGAATTTCATACGCTTAACAAGAGTTTAGAAATCCACTTGCCTTAACCACTCGAATAATCACTCTGGGACTTGAGCCTTCCCTTTCCGTTGAGCTTCCAAATCGATGCAATCTATGCAAGTATATATATTCACAATAAGGTTTCAGAACTAACAACACTCACACTTTTGTGTGTTTAATCTTGACCTAAAATTTCACCTCAAATTTATAATCAAGTTCGTAATTCTTGATGCCAACTAACATTTCAACTTTTATATTTTCCAAGTTCCAAGTCTAAGGTTAAGTCCCTCCTTTTTTTTTCTTCAATACCAACTCTAATAATCCACCAACAATTAATTATCTATCTTAGTATAACAAACTTAAATTATAATATGCTAACAATAGTAAGGATATTTCTATAAATTTACTCTCCAATACTTCCATCTAGTCAAAGGTTTAATCAGTAGAGGTCACTATCCTGATACATTCTCAACTTCACAAAATACAAATTTTTATATATATTTTCCTTTCCAATCACTTCCAACAACCCAATTTAATAATATTTTATTTTTTTATAATGTGAACAATAAGAAAAGAAAAATAAATAAAAGAAAAGAAAATATTAAAGTTGATGATTTTACGAAATGGAAAAAAAAAGAATAAAAAAAGTTGCAGATTTAATAATCTGCATCCAAATTTTGCCAAACACACAAATATTAGATCATATCTTGGCAATCATTGCCAATGATTAGGTTATTATTATTATTTTAATTTTTTTTTTTGTTTACAACAATCAAAAATATTATATTATAATTAAAGTTTTAAAGGTTGGCTAATTCTCTTTCTTCCTACCATTCAATCTTATATATAAACATATGTGTGCAACAATTAAAGAAATTAATGCAGGGGGAAGAAATACCTGGATCAGTTCGTAGCCGCAATGCCGAAAACCCTTCGCCCCCCCCCCCCTTTTTTTTTCCTTATTTTTTTTTTGAATTATTTAAGTACTAAAAGTGATAGGTTTTACCCACATATTTAATTAAATATAGGCTAAAGAGTATAGGGTCTTAAATAAATTATCACTTTAGCCCATAAACTATCGATTAATTAACTCAAGTTAAGCAAATATTCAAAATTTCCAAAAATGACCTTCCGGGTCATTACAATTCGGGATGTATTATTTCTTTACCTTTAATCATAAATTTCTAATTCAATTTTGAAAGAAAGTGTCCTCCTAAATAAGCGGCTGAACCTAAACTTATTTGGGGCTTCGATTCAGACTCGAATAATTTTGAATGTCATTTTCAGTAATCTATAATTTCATCGTGTTTTAGTAGTGTTTATTACGATTTTGATATTATAATTAAATTATTAATTGAGTGAGGTTTAGTTAGTAATGAGTGGGTAGTGGATTGGTTTATAAATTATATTAATAAATTAAATTTATAATTAATAGTTGAACGCCCAGCATTTAAAAAAATATTTAACGAGTTTAATTTTAAAACAATTAAAAAAAATGGTCAATTTTGAACCCAAAGGTGGATGACAAGTGTATTTTGGAGTCAATAGGTGGATGAAAAGGGCATTTTGGAGCCAATAGGTGGATGAAGGGTAATTTTGTACCATTTTCAATATTTTAAGTATATTTTAGGCCCTTGTCCGAATAAATAATTAAGGACATATGATTTTCATGATTTTTTTTATTTATTTTTTGTTTGTCTTTTATGAGACGTAGACAAGAAAAAAAGGTAGATTTACTTTTTCACGAGGAAAAACAAAAGAAAAAACTTTTCATGTGACTTTTTTCTCATTTATCTTTTTTCTTTGTTCATTTTCAATAACTTTGTTAGTATTTATTAATTGTTCCTTATTCAAGCTTATTAATTGTTCCTTATTCAAGCTATGTTAAATCTTTTCAACATAAATTTTTTGATAGCTCCTTTCTAATAATTTGTTAAATCTTTTAAAATCTCGTTACTTATTCATAAAATAAAATTACCTTAAAACTTTTTACATAAATTTTTCTTAGAACTTTTTACCCTATTATATCTTGCTTTAATAGTATTAAATCTATACTTATTCAATGTTTATTTGTTTTTGACAAGTCAAATAACAAATTAGTATAGATTCTTTAGAATTATATTCCTACTGAATTTTCTCTATTGTATATTAACTCAATTATTTACTTTAAAGTAATATTATATATTAGTAAGATCGCACACACTGCTTACATATAAGTTGATTAATATGTGTTACTTCATAAATTAAAGTATAGCAACATAATATGAAATTTCATAATTGAATATGAATGAGAAATTAAATAAACATATCCAAATAATAACTTTGTGTATACTATTATTTCCATGTTCTTCACTAACTTTAAATTGTACAGATATATTCACTTACGATAATGTCACGATCCAAAATGATTCGTGAGTGGCACTCACACTTACCTCCTTAGGTGGGCGAACCAACACATCTAAACCCCAACATACACCAATAGTTCAACTATAAATAATATAAATAATGCGGAAGCTCCAAAAGATACTAATCAACCAATTTAAATAAGTTTCTAAAGTTTAATACTTATCATCCCAAAACCTGATAGTGATAGGTACACTCGCTACATTTCATAAAAGGAAAACAAAGAAGAAAACAAGTAGGGCTCAGTACGAGGCAATATGTAAGTATCATCGGTCAACCCAAAATAGTAACTAATATACAAAAAATAATAGTATGAACTCAACTATAGCACTTAACATGTGATAAGCAACAAACAACATAACAACATGAACAAGTGTCAATAACAATAAAGTAAACACCGATTAAGTCAACCGTATCAAGATCACACATGAGGACTCATGCCTCCAAACCAAACCATTTTGGGAGTTGAGTTCTTTGAGATTGAGTATCTTCCATTAATTCAACATATTTTTCCTTTAATATTATCGTGTCGGAACGTGACACTCCGATCCAAGAATACCGTGTCGGAACGTGACACTCCGATCCAAGAATACTGTGTCGGAACGTGACACTCCGATCCAATAATATCATTAGTTTATCATTTAGTATCACCACTTCTCCATTCGTTAATAATATTTCATCGAGCTTTCTTTATTCAAGGCATCACTTTGATAGAGATGGTTTAAGATTATACATTCCACGGTCTCGGGATTTCAGACCAATTACAAAACACACGATCAAGCCACACAATCACACAATCAAGTACATAGAAAACTTCACAATATCATTCAATGCATATCATTCACTATTAAGAGTTTACTATCAAATATCATAAACCATAACCTACCTCCACCGAAGAACCGAAGTCAAGCAAGCTAGTTCCTCAATGTCTTTCTTTTCTTCATTTCCTCAGAATGTTTATCCAACAAGTAGGCATAGTTCATAAGTTAACAATGCTATAGGTACCAATATCACTATAATCGCTTTTCCAAGTTTTATCAACCAATATGTTAACTCTGAGATTTCCCAAGTTGCAAGCCTAGGGTTAATTCTTATTCCTCTCATTAACATAGCTTTGATGGTGTTCGTATTATATGATACACTTAATTACCTATCTCAATAATTTAAAACTTAAATTATAATATAATATTATAACAAAATTTCCAGCATCTAAACTATATTAGTGAATTATTAGTGTCAATCCACAAGTAAATAAAACTGCAGCATCTAAGACCATCCTACATTCTTATACATTATTGTCAAACATTACCCACCACCGCTCGTCTACCATATATTTGTAAGAACCTACCTTTTCAATTGTTTTCTAACCACAAAAAAATACCATAATGTATATTGCATATTATAGCAACAATTACGCAGGACAAAAATAAAACGAAAGGGACTTANTAAACCATAACCTACCTCCACCGAAGAACCGAAGTCAAGCAAGCTAGTTCCTCAATGTCTTTCTTTTCTTCATTTCCTCAGAATGTTTATCCAACAAGTAGGCATAGTTCATAAGTTAACAATGCTATAGGTACCAATATCACTATAATCGCTTTTCCAAGTTTTATCAACCAATATGTTAACTCTGAGATTTCCCAAGTTGCAAGCCTAGGGTTAATTCTTATTCCTCTCATTAACATAGCTTTGATGGTGTTCGTATTATATGATACACTTAATTACCTATCTCAATAATTTAAAACTTAAATTATAATATAATATTATAACAAAATTTCCAGCATCTAAACTATATTAGTGAATTATTAGTGTCAATCCACAAGTAAATAAAACTGCAGCATCTAAGACCATCCTACATTCTTATACATTATTGTCAAACATTACCCACCACCGCTCGTCTACCATATATTTGTAAGAACCTACCTTTTCAATTGTTTTCTAACCACAAAAAAATACCATAATGTATATTGCATATTATAGCAACAATTACGCAGGACAAAAATAAAACGAAAGGGACTTATATGCAGAAACTTTTCCAACTAATAATTCATTCTCTTTGTCCCTCCTTAGCTTATTAATTATTATTATCCTAATTCCTAATCATTGACACCATTAATTTCCTATACCAAGATTTTCCTAATTTAACTAAATAAAAACTACAAAATTGGTTAATCTCTTTCCACATAAAAATATAAAATCATACGGATATAGGAATAGTATGATGCCATTCAACAGAGCAATATTCTCTTACCTGAATGCATTCGGCGGTCCTCGTTCTTAATCTCCCTTTCAAGGTAAGTATTTTAACGTAATTTATTTTTCCTAAATTAATAATGAATAACATTTGCTAAACTTTACTACTTTATTCCCATCTATGGGCTTGACCCATTTATAATAAACTTAAAATTAATTATTTAATACATTCCCACCAACTAAATAAATTACTTAATAATTAATCGTCAACTAAATAATCATAGTTACACGAATAGTCCAAGATACTCATTTAGAATTCATCGAAAGAGTCATTTATGAAATGAAAAGATCTATTACTCTAAACGATCAAATGAGTTGTTACATTAGATACCAATTTACCCATCGTTCGTCCTCGAACGATCTTAGGAAGGCGAGAGTAAAAAAAAATGGTGCAAGAATCGACAAAAATATGAGAGTATCTTTTGTGCATATCATGCTCTGTCTTCCATGGTCTTACCTCAAATTCATCAACCCAAACAACGGAGGAGCTATATCTCCTCTTAAAACATGTCTCAAATAGGATCATATCACTACTCAAGTGGTAGTTATTGTTGTATGTAAAATCAACTAATAACTAATGTATTCTCAATAGTCATCGAAGCTAATTGTACACACATATGCAACATGTTCTCAAGGACCTTGATACAACCATTAGGTGGAATCTTTTTCACATAACCACGATATAATGTATCAATACTGATTTCAATCAGAAGTGAACCCAAACCAACCACCACACACTTATAATGCACAAACCATCATAGATCTTATCAGTATTTCATTCTCACAACATAAGATTTCCACAAGCTTAAGTTATATAAAAAAAAATCTTTTGACATCAAGTAATTATTCAGGAGAATCGAACTCATCTGATTCAAATGAGGAAATGATCAAGTACCCACCATTGAGTGATATACCCAAGCATATAAAATCTCAATCAACTCTATCGAAATGCTAAATTAGTAGATATTATAGACTAACTTTAAGAATAACAAAACTAGACTCAATGGTCCTCACATTCAATCACACCTAGACAAAACATGATATCCATGATGAGATAATTTTTAAGTCTATGGAACAATTTTAATTTTCATAGTAGCTCTCCCTTAAATGATAATAAGTAAAGTTAGGTGTTTTTGAATCACTAGTATACTTCAACTATCCTAAATAACACTAACTCTTTCATAACTAAGAATGAACAAGTCCAACAAAGGATGCTACCCTACCAAGAGGATAATCACTGAATCGATACTCCCGATCCCCTACTACGGACTTCCCTATAGAAGTAAAAACCCACAAGGACGTAAAAAGGAAACTATACTCGAAACCATGTCCATAATGAAGTAGTTGTCACATAAGAATGTATATAACCTAGGTCGAATAACTCTATTTACTCCTTCTATAGTACCTCTAACATTTTTATTCAACTAACTCTGTCTTTTTGATTTTCTAGATTTCCACAATCATCAATTTAGTCCCTTTTATAATTGTGCACGCACTTGATTTATCGAACCACACATCCACTAAAGTCAACACTTTAATACTTACAAAACATCATAACCACATTAATCATCCCAACCCATCATCAGTATCAAAGTATTCTTATAAAATACATATTCAATCTATGTCTATCTCTCTTTCTATTTAAGCATTTCATGAAAAATATGTGGCTCAACAAGGTAATAGCACCAATTTCAAACTTGATAGTACCTTTTCATCGAGATAAAACTATTAAATCACACTCAAAGTCAACTCCACACCACATCCACATATCATGCTTTAGATACCATTTTAAGTCATCCATACCTCATGCCAACACTTAGGAAAATTTTTGATCACTCAAAATATTGTGTATACTATAAGCTCATAACCTCTATTCACCATCAAATATCTATGTATCACATCATAACTTTTTATTAGTCCTATCAATAGAGTAGTATTAATTCAACTCTAAATTTCTAATAACCATGTAGAATTATATCTCACCTCATGCATCATTCTTAACTTATCTATCTCAATTTAAACAACCTAACCCCACGTAAAATTCTAAATTTTTCATACCTCACTGTTTGTCACCCAAATCAAAATTCAATCTTCATAAAAGTCGATGACAAATTCCTAGTAATTCTCTACTAAACTAGTTCACACCTCACAGTCATATCAAAACTCATAGAAAATAAAAATAAAAATATAATTAGTACAACCTTCAACTTCACCCCAAGGGTTTATACGAGAGGTCTTATTCCTTTTACTTTTCTCTAATCTTCTCATGGTGCATAATTTTAAATATCTCGGCCCTTCAATATATCAGAATTTTTTCTCTCTAACTCGCTTACCGATCTCATTCTTTTACCAACAAATCATGACGTTTTACTTCACACGCTAAATCAAAACTCCGAGGAAAACTCTTTCTTATCTCCTTTAACAATTAAAGTAACAAACTTTACGACTCAAAACATGCACAGATTCTTCCAATTACCCAATACACCACACGATTAATCATTTATTACCTTAATAATTCATATCTTGACTAATACTACCATGAATGTCGACTTAAAATAAGGAACTCGAACTGTGATTTCAACCATATAACCAAATTCCCTTATCTATCAACGTTAGCTCATATCTTGAAGATTTTTAGGAATTCATGTATCTTAACTTATCATTGATCGCCTATTCATAGATTTTACCATATCCTTTGCTAAAAACTCAATAGTACTCATTACTAAACTCAAAATTACAAAAGAACTTATCGTCACATTCGAGTTGAATGTGTGTACACTCTTTTCTCAAGTCTTTTCCAATCATTTTTTACCAATATGATGAACATGTGATACTATTATCATAACCAGAGAAAAACAGGCGAAATCACGCGTCACTAAATTCAATTTTCAACTCTTTTGAAGATACCCCTTTACCCCTTACAATTTGAGAAAGAAAAAAAAAAATTTTTGCTCTCACTTCTCTCTAAAGGTTACCCTACATTCCATTTTTATTTTATTTTCATTATGACTCTAGCTTCTTTAAATTCAATTTGAGTGGTGCCCTAACATCTCCTAAAATTTGTCATACAACCACATTACTCACTAAATAGTAGAAATCTCAACCTTAGATACTCACAAGTTTTTATCACCATACAAAATTTATTTGACCAACAATTCTATTCTATAATTTGCATCTCCATCACCATCCATCACTTACTCCTATCACCATCATGCTTTGTAAGCCCTTTTCATCACCACAAAGTCAATTTTTTTTCCTTGACATGACACCTTAAACTCAAATATAGTAATCAGAATGAAGGGACTAACAAATTATATATGCACTTTCTTACTAAAATCTTCAATTTAATCCACCCAAAGTATACTCACTAGGACTTTCTTCCCCTATAAGTTTGTCATTCTAGTATCAACCTATCCCTTGAAACTTAAGATAAGATCACCGCTCCTCATTCAGAACCCTCAAGATGCATTTCACAACCTAAA
Source organism: Solanum pennellii (assembly GCF_001406875.1). Taxonomy (NCBI): domain Eukaryota; kingdom Viridiplantae; phylum Streptophyta; class Magnoliopsida; order Solanales; family Solanaceae; genus Solanum; species Solanum pennellii. Next base: position 43,822,962 of record NC_028643.1, on the reverse strand, counting down.
TGTATCAATACTGTACCAAAAATTCACCACTAAAATTTTTCTTAAAAATAATGTTCAATCCAAGCGCCATAGTAATAAACTAGTTGGTTTTTCAAATGTAAATGCAACACTGAATCTTATTATCTGACTATGTCATACAACTGGTAACTCCTTAAGTAGTTAGTATTCTCACCTGATAATCGACATATCCATTTTCATATATCTATAGTACCACACCATGAAAGTCCATTAATTCCACCACTAGAATACCTCATACCCTCGCTAAAAATTTACTCAAATAAATTTTTGCCCATTAAGTGACTACAATACGCCATCAAATCTTTTTGGTCTCTCATCCAAAGCAATATTCATTCTTTCGTAGCTTAGGTCGACAAAAAAAAAATCACACTCTATAACTTTAACCAAGTAAACACCGATAGCATTAGTATTATTGTAGTAGTCAATCATGACCCTTTTTTTATATATATACACATAATCTATGAAATTATAAAAGAGATTATGCCTCAATTGCCTCAACATAATTTCATCATTCGCTATACAACCTATATGTTAGGAAAACTCTACTAACTGAATTTTTTAACCTAATGATGTTCATTTTCTAGTTTTTCCTTAGGAAACTTCTTGCCTGTTGTCGGATATCTACATAAAGTACAAAATATTTACATTATGGGCTGCAACACATATCTTCCGTTCCTCTATATTCAGGAAACCATCTCTCTTCCCATCACTCAAAGTTTGGGGTATATAATTGGATGAAGAAGCGAGAAAATTTTACCTTAAGTCATAAGTAGTGCATTTACTAATCGACACTCAATACGTGACTATCACCACACTTTGCGTATCTCCAAAACTAGTAAGTCAATACTCAACACTAAGCCTTTTCACGATATTATTTTATGACACGACTCAAACCAATCAACAATGAAAGCATAAGCATCTTCATAATCAATACTAATGAATAATTCAACTTTATCAACTTAACAAAAAAAAAATCATGTTGATCACTAGTCATAACAGGCCCAGTAGTTATTTGAGGAAATATATCTATTTCTAAGGACACATTTTTTTTAAGTGTTGTTAATTCAATTTATAACACTCTAGTACTAACCATATGTGAAATAGAGTGAAGAAGTTCAGATACCAATTTGTATCACCTAGATACCAATTGGATTCAAGTACTAGCACGAAAGAAAGAAGAAATGAAGTTTCCTAAAGTCTTGTAGCCTCTCAAAAAAAAAGTAAAGGCGTCCCCGTATCGTTCTGCAAGACTCTACAAGACCTGTCCTTGTGTGATGAGATCATTGAACCTAACGCTCTGATATTAAATTTGTCACGACCCGAAATGATTCGTGAGTGGCACCCACACTTACCGCCTTAGGTGGGCGAACCAACACATCTAAACCCCAACATATACCAATAGTTCAACTATAAATAATATAAATAATGCGAAAGCTCCAAAAGATATAATCAACCAATTTAAATAAGTTTCTAAAGTTTAATACTTATCATCCCAAAATCTGATAGTCATAGGTACACTCGCTGCATTTCATAAAAGGAAAACAAAGAAGAAAACAAGTAGGGCTCAGTACGAGGCAACATGTAGTGAGTAAGTATCATCGGTCAACCCAAAATAGTAACTAATTTACAAAGAATAATAGTATGAACTCAACTATAGCACTTAACATGTGATAAGCAACAAACAACATGAACAAGTGTCAATAACAATAAAGTAAACACGTATTAAGTCAACCGTATCAAGATCACACATGAGAACTCATGCCTCCAAACCAAACCATTTTGGGAGTTGAGTTCTTTGAGATTGAGTATCTTTCATTAATTTCCTTTAATATTATCGTGTCGGAACGTGACACTCCGATCCAAGAATACCGTGTCGGAACGTGACACTCCGATCCAAGAATACCGTGTCAGAACGGGACACTCCAATCCAATAATATCATTAGTTTATCATTTAGTATCACCACTTCTCCATTCGTTAATAATATTTCATCGAGCTCTCTTTATTCAAGGCATCACTTTGATAGAGATGGTTTAAGATTATACATTCCACGATCTCGGGATTTCATACCAATTACAAAACACACGATCAAGACACACAATCACACAATCAAGTACATAGAAAACTTCACAATATCATTCAATGCATATCATTCACTATTAAGAGTTTACTATCAAATATCATAAACCATAACCTACCTCCACCGAAGAACCGAAGTCAAGCAAGCTAGTTCCTCAATGTCTTTCCTTTGTTCATTGCCTCAGAATGTTTATCTAACAAGTAGGCATAATTCATAAGTTAACAATTCTATAGGTACCAATATCACTATAATCGCTTTTCCAAGTTTTGTCAACCAATATGTTAACTCTAAGATTTCCCTAGTTGCAAACCTAGGGTTAATTCTTAATCCTCTCATTAACATAGCTTTGATGGTGTTCATATTATATGATACACTTAATTACCTATCTCAATAATTTAAAACTTAAATTATAATATAATATTATAACAAAATTTCCAGCATCTAAACTATATTAGTGAATTATTAGTGTCAATCCACAAGTAAATAAAACTGCAGCATCTAAGACCATCCTACATTCTTATACATTATTATCAAACATTACCCACCACCGCTCGTCTACCATATATTTGTAAGAACCTACCTTTTCAATTGTTATCTAACCACAAAAAAAATACCATAATGTATATTGCATATTATAGCAACAATTACGCAGGACAAAAATAAAACGAAAGGGACTTATATGCAGAAACTTTTCCAACTAATAATTCATTCTCTTTGTCCCTCCTTAGCTTATTAATTATTATTATCCTAATTCCTAATCATTGACACCATTAATTTCCTATACTAAGATTTTCCTAATTTAATTAAATAAAAACTACATAATTGGTTAATCTCTTTCCATATAAAAATATAAAATCATACGGATATAGGAATAGTATGATGCCATTCAACAGAGCAATAGTCTCTTACCTGAATGCATTCGGCGGTCCTCGTGCTTAATCTCCCTTTCAAGGTAAGTATTTTAACATAATTTATTTTTCCTAAATTAATAATGAATCAAAATTTGCTAAACTTTACTACTTTATTCCCATCTATGGGCTTGACCCATTTATAATAAACTTAAAATTAATTATTTAATACATTCCCACCAACTAAATAAATTACTTAACAATCAATCGTCAACTATATAATCATAGTTACACGAATAGTCCAAGATACTCATTTAGAATTCATCGAAAGAGTCATTTATGAAATGAAAAGATCTATTACTCAAAACGATCAAATGGGTTGTTACAGATAATTACGATTTTTACGGCAATATCAATGCTTTCCGAAGAAAAGAAAGATATTGACATGATGATAATCGATGTCAATTCATCAAATTCACATTATTTTAAACTCTTGGCACAAGCTGTAACATAAATATAACCTCACTTGGTAAGGATTTATAATTGGATTAATAACTTAAGTGGATCCTTTTAAAAAATAATTACTTATTTTAAATATATTTTTTAATTATTACCATTTATAGCAATATATGGCAATACTATATATTTTATTATATTTATCTTTCTCTCTTGCCTCTCTCTTTGCCTTTTTTTACTTTCATCTCTATTTCTCACTCTCTCTCCCTTTTGTTCTTTCTCTCTTGTTTTTCGTTCTTTTATCTGTTGCTTATTTTTGTATTGTTTTTTTCTCTTTCTTTTATCTTGCTTTTTTTCCCTCTCTTTTTTTCTTTCATAGAGTAAATAATGATTTTTAGACTAAATAAAATTTGTATCAAAATCTAATTGTAACAAATGAATAGACATAATAAATGCAAAATGATTAAACTTACATTAAAAATGTATTCCACAAATATTAAAGTAGAGTTAGTAGAAAATTAATGAATGCAAAATATAGTAAATGAAAGAACATTCTATAATCTCTAAACGGGATGAATTTGTATGAACAATGAATTTTACAAGTAATTCAATCGTAACAAATCGATCAATAAATTGCAAAATAAATTAAAATTGTATTACAAAAATATTATATAAGTAAACAAATGAAATTTGCTTTAAAATTGTATTGCACGATATTAAAGTTGAATTTATAGAGAAAATTAAGAATGAATAAAAAACATAACTAACGAAAGAAAAGACGCAAATCTATAAACTGAATTAAACTTATATTATTCATGAATAAAACATGCATTATATATGTCTTATAAATTATTTTGGATTTTATCACTAAGAACGTAAGTATTGTTTGTAATGTGTATTAAAATGTATTGTGCATATATTATAAGTGTGTCACCTAAATTATTTTAGTTGATATCATTAAAAGGGGAGTGAACTTTGCAATAGGTATTATAAATGTAGGATGTAATGGTCATAATTTTAATATAATTATAAAACATATCTAATACAACTTTAATACAAAGCCGATATAGTTTCACAAACTTCATCATTTTCGAGCTTCAATCTAGTATTTCTCCTAAAATCAATTCTAAATTTAATCAAACCATCTTAAAATTGAGATATAAACTCCAAAATGTATTTTCAATTATTGTAGGAACAACCTATCCAAACTAATCACAAACTAAATAGCAAACAAGTACACTAATCATAACAAATGAAGAAACATAATAAACTGTCAAATGAATTAAACTTGAATTACAAAGTTATTACACAAATATTAAAATTGAATAAGAAGCAATTAAAAATGAATGCAAAATGTAGCAAACTAAAGATCATTATGTGATTCGTAAACTAAATAAAACTTATATCAATAATGAAATAATCAAGTAATTCAATCGTAACAAATCAACCAATAAACTCCTAAATGAATTAACTTGTATTAAAAGTGTATTACACAAATATCAAAGTTGAATTAGAAGAGAGAATTAAGCATGAACAGAAAATGTAACTAATGAAAGACTAGCCAATAATCTACAAAGTGTCTACAAAGTGAATTAAACTTATATCAATAATGACTTAAACAAGTAATCCAATAGTAACAAATAATAAACTACAAAATGAATTAAATTTGCATTAAAAGTGTATACACAATATTAAAGTTGAATTAAAAGAGTATTAAAAATAAATGAAAAACGTAATCAATGAAAGACAAGACAATAATCTATAGAATGAATTAAACTTATATTATTCATGAATAAAACATGTATTATATGTGTCTTATAAATTATTTTGGTTTGTATCACTAAAACATGAGCGATGTTTGCAATATGTATTAAAAATGTATTGTTCATGATTTAATACAATTATAAAACATATCTAATTCAACTTTAATACAATTGCGATACAGTTCCATAAACTTTACATTTTTTCGAGTTTCAATCTTATATTTCTCCTAAAATCAATTATAAACATAACCAAACTCTCTTTAAATTGAGATATAAACTTCAAACTGCATTTTCAATTTATTTGTAGGATTAACCTATCCAAACTAATAACAAGCTCGTAAGATTCATAAAATGAATTTAAAATTTGAAGCTTTATAATGACCATCAACAGTGAATTCTTGCTGTTGTAATTTTAAAAATTTGACAATTTTGTTTGAAAACATAATATTATACAAATTTTTTTATTTTTCTATTTCTCTTCTGGATTATGTTTTTGGGTAAAAATAGTGAAATAGAGACAAATACTAATTTGAGAATAATTATATAACTGAAATTTTTAAAAGAAGAACAATTAAAAAGAAGAGAAGGAAGAGAAAAAATAACAGAAAGAGACGACGAAGAAGAAAAATAAAAAAAAGAAGATGGAGAAGAGAAAAAGGACAGAGAAACAAGCGAAGCGGTACAATTTTTTAATCCAAAAAAAGAATGTTATATTTAATTATTTTTTTTATTGTCATAAATGGTAAATATTTTCTTAATATAACATATTTATGTGATTTATCCATTATAATTCTATTTTTTTCACTACTTGGTATAAATATTGGGTAAAGTCAATTGTTTCAATTAATACACCACAAAAAGATAATTAGCTATAAAAACCTATTGTTAATCTATTGTCAAGATACGACAGCTATCCATTGTTAATCTTTTTTTTAGTTACAGTGATATGATAAATGATTGTTTTTAACAAAATTATTGTCATAACAGATAAATTCAGTAGATATATATGTTTCAAATTAATTATTCTCATAATGTATGGTATAATTTAATTTTAATTGTTAGCTTTTCAATATAACTTTGCAGTTGTATGTAATGAACTAAATAGACTCTTAGCCAAGAACGCTCTGGACAATGGATCTTATCTATGCTTGGAAAATTGATTCAACGAGGAAATTGCGAAATACTTATGGAAACTACTTGTATTGAGAGAAAAAATGCAAAGGGAGAAATCGATAAAAGGTTTAGAATCAAATGACTGGAATCATATGAATTTATGATAATAATATTGTAAGAGATGAAGAACAAGTTGGAGAGAAGAATATGTATATTGATATTGAGGAACATAACAATAATATCCATAAGGCTGATGTTGAATTAACTAGTAAATACAAGTTGAAGGGAAAGAGAGGGAGAAATGTTAGGATCGAATCCACACACACACTTGATGAACTAAGAACACAAGAACTTGCAAGAGAAAGAGATGAGAGATCTAGAGAGAGAAAGAGAGAAACCAATATTTTGTGGTAACACCCCGTGAGTAAACTTCCACGGCAGTGGGGTATATATTAATAATTCAAAGTATTTTTGGATACAGAGAATAAAAGGATAATAAATATATGACAGTACATCAAATATTAATCAGGATCCACAACATAACAATTCTCCCACTTGGAGACTGATTCAGTCATCCAAAAAATACATTTTTTTGAAAAAATCCCTTCATCATCAACATCTTCACCGCACCACAACATCTGTAGCAACAACTACGGAAGACCAACCAAGGTTTTGCATAACCCCAGTTTCCCAACATCAACACATTTCGTCAACATGTCTGTCGGGTTCTTTGCACCCTCTATCTTCTACAAGCACATATCACCATCCTCCACTGCCTGGGAGTGAAATGGTACCGCCTTCTGATGTGCTTTGTCTTCGAATGATAGACTGGATTTTTCACCAACTGTATGGAACTCTGGCTATCTGAGTAAAGAATCTTCTCGCTCTGCTTCTTGCCCAATTCCTCCAGATAATCTACCAGCCATATCATCTCTTTCCCAACTTCAGCTATTGCCACATACTCAGCTTCAGTAGATGAAAGAGAAACACACTTCTAAAGCCTGGACATCCAACTCACTGCTGTTTCACCTATGGTGTAAATGTACCCGGATGTACTCTTGCTCGAGTACACATCCCCACCAAGATCAGCATCCACAAAACCTTGTAGAGTCACCTTGCCTTTGCCAAAACAAAGTGAAGTACTGGATGTACCTCTTATATATCTCAGAAGTCACTTCACAGCTTCCCAATTCTCTTTCCCCGGGTTCGCCATGTACCTGCTAACAACTCCCACTGCATGTGCTATATCACGTCTAGTGCATACCATAGCATACATCAAACTCCCAACTGCTGAAGCATATGGAACAAGTGTCATATGCTCACGCTCCTCGACAATCTTGGGTAACAGCTCCTTTGACAATTTTTAGTGATTTGCCAATGGAGTAGTCCTGGGCTTAGCATCATTAACCCAGAATCTGCTCAACACCTTCTCAATGTACAACTCACGAGATAGATTTAAAGTGCCAGCAGATCTATTCCGAGAAATCTACATCCCCAAAATCTTCTTCGCTGAACCCAAATTTTTCATCTCAAACATTGCAGACAACCTTGTCTTTAGATTGTTAATCTCCGTCATACTAGATCCTGCAATCAACGTATCGTCCAAATACAAGAGTAGAAAGACATATGAATCAGTGTATTTCTTGAATTAACAACAAGGATCCTTTTCAGCTTTGCAGAATCCACTGTTGATCATGAAGGAGTCAAACTTCTTGTACCACTACCTTGGTGCTTGTTTTAGTCCATACAAGCTCCTAGTGATCTTGCACATCATGTGTTCCTTGCCTGGAACCACAAATCCTTCCGGTTACTGCATATAGATCTCTTTGTCCAGATCTCCATGTAAAAACGCTATTGTTACATTCATTTGCTCTAGATGTAGTTTCCCAGATGCAACAATACTCAACAGAATTTGAATAGAGGTTAACTTCTCAACAGGAGAAAATATTTCAGCATAATCAATACCTTTCCTTTGTATATATCCTTTAACCACTAAACAAGCCTTGAATCTTCTTTTGCCATCTGGTTCAGTCTTGATTCTGAACACCCACTTGTTCAGCAAATCTCTCTTCCCAGCAGGTAACTCAGTCAACACCCATGTGTCGTTCTTCTCAAGTAACCTCATCTCATCATCCATGGTTTGCTTCTACTTGATCGAATCCTCCACCTATAGGGCCTCATCAAAAGACTCTGGTTCCCCCTCATAAGTCATCAATAGATAGTGTAATGAAGGTGAATACCTATCTGGTGCCCTGATGGTTCTGGATGATCACCTTAACACCTGCTCAGGTGTAACTTGCTCCACATCAGATTCTTCAGTAGGAGTTGGTTGAGTATCTGCTTCGACATCTCTGGGGTTACTCTTCTCCAACTCAACCTCAACTCCCACTTGCTTTGTAATCTCTAGAACCTTCTGCTCTCTGTCCTTGTACAGGATAGACTCATCAAATGTCACGTCACAATGTCTCAGGATCTTTCTGTTCTTGTCATCCCAAAACCTGTAACCAAACAAATCAGAACCATAGCCTAAGAAGTAAAACTTCACAGCCGTGGCATCAAGCTTGTATCTCTTTTCTAGATCAACATGAACATAAGCAGTGCAACCAAAAGCCCTCAAGTGTGTGTACTTGAGTTCTTTTCCTGTTCGTACCTCATCTGGAATCTTGAACCCTAAAGGAACTGATGGTCCCCTGTTTATCAAGTATGAAACTGTGCTCACAGCATCCACCCAAAATGTTTTGGGCAGCCTACAATGTATCCTCATACTCCTTGCACGCTCATTCAATGTTCTGTTCATCCTCTCAGCAATTCCATTCTGCTTTGCCTTACCAGGAACTGTTCTCATCAATCTAATTCTCTCAGATGCACAGAATGCCTTGAACTCTGATTTGTCATACTCTCCTCCATAGTCAGACCTTAGGCATTTGACTTTCAAACCGGTCTGATTCTCAACTTCAGCTTTCCACTTCTTGAAAGTTGCAAACACATCTGACTTATGCTTCAAGAATTAAACCCATACCTTCCTGCTGAAATCACCAATGAAGGTAACACAGAGTTTGGATCCTCCAAGTGATGATACTGGAGATGGTCCCCAAACATCTGAATGGACCATTTCCAACTGCACTTTCTTTGGCTCTCTAGGAGTCTTTGTGAAGCTTACTCTAGTCTGTTTGCCCATAACACATCTCTCGCAAAGATCCATATCAACAGACTTCAGACCCTCTAATGCTCTTTTTGCAACTAGCATCTTCATTCCTTTAGCACTCATGTGTCTAAATCTGTTGTGCCACAAACATGAACCCGAAACACCTTCAGCAACAGCGGCCATGTTAATACACCATGCAGTGGTGTACAAGTTTCCAGATTTGGTGCCACGAGATACTACCATAGCACCTTTCACAATCTTCCACGAACCTTTCCCAAACTCTGCTGCATATCCCGTGCTATCCAACTGACCAACAGAGATCAGATTTTTCTTGAGCCCAGGAATATATCTTACATTCTCCAATGTCTACTGGTTTCCCAAGATGGTCTGTATGCAAACATCCCCCTTTCTTTCAGTATATAAGGCTTTATTGTCAGCAAGATACACCTTTCCAAAATTTCCAAATTTGAAATTTTTGAACAAATCCTTGCTTGGAGACGAATGGAAAGATGCACCAGAATTCAAAATCCATGATTCAACCGGGCTGTTCACACTAAGGATTAGAGCATCCCCAATGTCCTCTGCTGAATTTACAGAATCATTGTCATCTCAATATTTCTAATTCTGTTTCTTCTTTGGTTTTGTACAGCTCGTCCGAAAGTACCATTTTTTGCCACAGTTCCAACAAGTCACGTTTGATCTGTTTGGAGATTTTCCTCGATTCTTTGATTTTGATTGACCATGTTGATTTTGGCCTTTCATCTTACTTCTCCCCCTTCGGTCAACGCTGAGAGCGCTGCCCGATGAATCGCTCACTTCTCGTTTGCGAATACTTTCGCTAAGAATAACATCACGAATTTCATCAAACTTCAGTTTCTCAGATCCATGGGAACTGCTAATCGCAGCAACAACAGTATCCCAAGACTCGGGCAGAGATGATATCAAAATCAATGCCTTAATTTCATCTTCGAAATTAATATCCACAGAGTTGAGTTGACTCACAATCATATTGAACTCGTTTATATGATTAGAAACAGATCCATTCTCAGACATCTGTAAATTGAACAATCTACGCATCAAATATACCTTGTTCATCGCCGATGGTTTTTCATACATGTTAGACAGTGCCTTCAACAATTCGGACGTAGTCTTCTCCTTCACGATGTTGAACGCCACGTTTCTTGACAAAGTCAACCGGATCAACCCTAGAGCCTGACAATCCTTGAGCTTCCACTTCTCCTCTGTCATGGATTTCGGCTTCACCTCGATCAACGATTCATGAAGATCTTTCTGGTACAGATAATCTTCGATCTGCATCTTCCAGAAACTTAAATCGGATCCATCAAACTTCTCGATTCCAAGCTTCGAACTATCCATCTTCAGTGATCGTGTTGAATCTCCTTAGCTCTGATACCAGTTGTTAGGATCGAATCCACACACACATACTTGATGAATTAAGAACACAAGAACTTGCAAGAGAAAGAGATGAGAGATCTAGAGAGAGAAAGAGAGAAATCAATATTTCGTAGTAACACCACATGAGTAAACTTCCACGGCGGTGGGGTATATATTAATAATTCAGAGTATTTTTGGTTACAGAGAATAAAAAGAGAATAAATATATGACAGTACATCAAATATTAATCAGGCTCCACAACCTAACATAAAAAAGTATAAAAGATATTAATGGAGGAGAAAGTTGTAGCTAACGGTCTCAAAAATGAACCCAAACATAGGTAACCCGCCCAACTCGTCTAGAATTTTAAGGGTTGGATTCAAGATAATTTGAGTTGGGTTCAATTTCAATCAATTCAAAGTTAACCATTTGAGGAGAATTCTAAATTGAGCCTAATTCAATCTCCAATTTCAACCCGTTTTCAAACTTTTTATTAAGATATGTTCATATATTGAAGGTATGAATTATTATCTATTTAACATCTTTTAGGATTTATCTATCCAGTTGTTATTTTTTAACAAAAAATATCTTGAGCGGGAATCAAATTATGATTATAAAAGTAAAATATCAATATGTTAAATTATTGAAATTAATCGAGTAAAATTGGGCGGGTCAAGATCGAACCCGTTTTTAGCCTATTTGAGCCCAAAGTAAACTTGGGCGGGTCAAAACCCAACGTGATTTCTATTCAATCCATTATAATATTTCCAAATTTCAACCCAACCCACCCATTTGATATCCTTAACCGTAGTGATGTTATTAATTAGACCCGTACACGTAAGAATTGCACCGTTGATCTTCATTCCAAATTCACAAAGAAAGTAAATTTATCTGGCTAGTAATTAATTTTGCCTACAATTGGTTTCTATATAAACAATGAGAATTCATACTTTTTAGCCAATGTTACTTATTTGGGATTACGAAATAGTGATTATTGTATCTACATGTATCTTAGCTTGACTTGATATAGAAATATTGAAGTAGTGAATTCAAAGTTACATCCTTATGGAATATGTAGAATGTTATCCGTGTATATTGTTGAAGTGATGAATGTGCCTAGTCTTACAACGAAGCAAGTATCCAGTCACTTACAGGTACATCCTTAAAAAAAATTGGGGGGGGGGGGGGTAATTATTTGCAAAAAAAAAAAACTCTCTTTAGTGAAGTTATTTTATGATACTCGATTATTAAAAAATATTAAGCTTGAAATGATTTTTCAACGAACACTTCTGAGAGTCCACTTTTCTACAATGATATTAATTTTAATTATTATTTTTTATCAAAATAATTATTAGAAAAAAAATTTAATTTTACATATTTTCCAAAAAAAAAAAACTCTCTTTAGTGAAGTTATTTTTATGATACTCGATTATTAAAAAATATTAAGCTTGAAATGATTTTTCAATGAACACTTCTGAGAGTCCACTTTTCTACAATGATATTAATTTTATTTATTTATTTTTTTTATCAAAATCATTATTAGAACAAAAATTTAATTTTACATCATTTCCACTAGGGATGTACAAATCGAACCAAACCGCAATTTGAGTCAAATAGAAAAAAAACTCAACTAGTGATTTGGTTTGACTTGGTTTGGTGTTGAAAAACAACCCGACTATATTTGGGTTAGTTTGTTTTCAACTAAAAAAAAAACCCGAGACCAAACCAACCCGACATTATATATATAATTTTAAAATTTTATTTTATACGTAAAAGTACTTATTTTGATATAATTTTTAAATATCTCTCATGCTTTTTCATAGTTTTATATTTTAATATATTTATTTCATATTTGGAAGTTAGAATTCTTAATGATCTAATAAAGATTAAAGTCCATACATGTTGGTAATTATAAAAAATTTAAATAAAAATCAAACTAATACTAATGCAAAAGGAAAATCAGTTCAACATTAAGAATGACAATAATATTGAGTATTTTTTTTAGTTTTACATAGATTTAGACAATTAAAATAAATGATCTAATTTACTTTCTTTTGATATTTAGTCATGTAACTAATACTTACTAAATTTACTTTAGCATGATTTAGTACTTTAAATTATGATCAATTTCATTACGACTTATTATTTTGAAATATTCTTTTACGTGATTTTATTCTTATTTTTTTGTTGGACATTTTAGTGTCATTAATCATATCATATTTTTTGTTGTTATAGTTGCATTTTGGTAGGACTAAAGAAATATTTCAATTAAAAGTAAATTATATGTTTGTATGAAAAATCAAAAAAATCCAAAAAAAAACCCGAAGTTTATTGGTTTGATTTGATTTGGTTTATAATCTCAAAATCCGATTCAAATAATTTAATTTGATATTTGAAAAACTCGTACCAACCTGATGATGTACACCCCTAATTTCCACCAGTAAATATTTGGAAATTATGCTTATCTTTAGTCCTCACATTTTTGTTTATCAAAACACTTGCTTAGTAAAGAGGATTAGCAATAAACGTGTATTAAATCTTTAGTTATTTGTTGCTAATTTCTATTATACCTGGATATGTTTATCCAATGAAATAATAATATTGCCAATTCCAAAGATTTTTGTCGTTCATTGAAGGAGCTACAAAAAAATATATGATGAGAAAATGATGAGTTGTATCATGTATGAGATAATAATAATTATATCCATAGTCCAACTCTCTTTTGAGTTTCTTTTTTTCTTTCAAACAACTGGAGAGAGAAATAATATTCATTAGGGATTCTCAACAAAGAAGTATTTGTAACAACACATCATTAGAAAGAAAGAAAGTCTTGGATCCAAAAAGTCTGAGAGTTGAACATTTTTGCTATTTCAACTCCATATATATATATATATATATATATATATATATATATATATGATCCAAAAAGTCTGAGAGTTAAACATTTTTGCTATTTCAACTCCATATATATATATATATATATATATATATATACACCACAACTTCAAGCTCAACAGCACATTTGAAATGTCGGGTCCAATTGCCATTCACAATAATATTATTTTGGTTTAGTATTTAGTTACAAATTAAATTCTAATTCTAATTGCATAAGTAAGCAGTGGAAAAGTGGGGAAGTGGAGAAGTTACTTCAACTACCCATTAAGTCTTTCACTTTATCCACTACCTCTTCCAACTATCCATTATCTCCACTACTCACCATGATGGAAAGGTGAGAGTGATGTTAAAACACACTCTATTTAAATGGCCCTCTCTCTGTCATAAAGATATAGTCTTATCCATCAAATCTATACATAAAGTATAAGACAAGAGATAAACAACTTCTAAACAACCAAAAGAAAAGACTTCGGCTCAATCAAGTCAATAATTATAATGGCAGATTCGGAGGTATTCTTGGATGAAATATCATAGTATTAAATATATGTGAAAATCATATAGTTCTACGATCCTGATTAATTGATAGAATTTTTAAATGTTAGATTGATTATGTTTTTTTTCACAATCATTAAAAATTCTTTATATGTGGTATCAAGAGCCAGGCTTAAGAACTAGTGATTTTTCATAAAATTAATGTTTTCCTTATTTGAAAACGGTAATAGGTAGTATTAAGTGAAATAATTATTCTCTATCATGATATATTTTATTTTGAAATTATGCGTATGAGATTAGTTAACCACCAAAGTGGTGTAATCTTTGAAGAATTAATTCAAAATAATAATGATTAAATGTAGATTCAATTATTCATTATTTTGATGCTTATAACTGATATAATTTATGGATATAGAGAAGTTTTTGGCTGTAAATATTTCGGAATCACCTAAAGGTTGATTATTTCATTTTATAACCATTGAACATTAATGAGATAATTTATATGTGTCATTAGTTTTATTTATTTATCCAAAGATATAAGTATTATTGACTGACACATTTAAAATTATTGAATTACGTTAAATTCACATCTAAGCATCATCATGTCTAAAGTTGTATTTTGATGTTTCGCCCAAAGGAGGACAAATATATATTAAGAATTTAAAAACCATTTCTGAATTTGATAGTAAGTTAAAATTCATAACTCAAAGTATTAACAAATGAGTATATTGTATTTGCAACATTTGCTCTTCATTCACAATCTGTCTCTGTTACGACCTTTAACGGTCTTAACTTCTCAGATTGGTGCGAACAGATCAAATTTCATCTCAGAATTTTAAATCTTGATGTTGCACTTTACACTGAGAAGCCAACTGCTATTACTTAAACTAGCAGTACTGAAGAAAGGTCTCATTATAAGCACTTGGATTAATCTAACAAATTAGGCATAATATTTATGCGAATGAATATTGCGAGCAACATTAAGACTACTCTTCCCAAAACTGAAAATGCAAAAGATTTTCTGAAATTCATGGAAGAATCCTCTCAAACTGTTGATAAGTCTTTTGCTGGGACAATAATGGGTACTTTGACCACCATGAAGTTTGATGGTTCACGTACCATGCATGAGCATATCATCTAAATGACAAACGTAGCAGCAAGACTTAAGTCTTTGGGAATGGAAGTGAAATAAACTTTCCTTGTACAATTCATTATCAACTCATTACCGTCTGAATATGGCCCTTTTCAAATGAACTACAACACCATTAAAGACAAATGGGACGTGCATGAATTGCACAAAATGTTGGTTCAGGAGGAAGTAAGGCTCAAGAATCAAGGAACCCACTCCATTAACCTTGTAAGTCATCAAGGAGTTGGAAAGAAAGGAAAGAAACATGCTAAAGGAAAACAGAGGCACCATAATGTTAATGAGTCCTCCTCTCAAGTACATAAGAAGGAACATAAGAATGATAAGTGTCGTTTCTGTGGAAAACCTGGACACTTTCAGAAATATTGTCTGAAATTTAAGACATGGCTCGAGAAGAAAGGGATTCCTTACAACACAATTCATAAACTAGAATGAAAGATATCTGTACATGGGGATAGAGTGAAGGCTCCAGTTAAAGCTAGAGGAACTTACCGTTTGATCCTTGATACTGGACGACACTTAGATTTACTTGAAACTTGTTATGTACCTTCTCTTTTGAGAAATTTAATTTCTTTGTGTAAGTTGGATAAGACAGAATACTCTTTTAATTTCGATAATGGATGTTTAGTTTGTTTAAACATAATTATCTCATTGGTACTGGTACTCTTTGTGATAACTTATACAAACTGAATCTTGATAGTCTATTTGTCAAAACGCTCTTAACTCTGCATCATAATATTGCAACCAAATGAAGTTTGATGAATGAACAATCTGCTTTCTTGTGGCACAAACGTTTAGGTAACATATCCAAAGAAAGATTGGAAAAATTAGTTAAAAATGAAATTCTTTTAAATTTGAATTTTACAGACCTTAACATTTGTGCGAATTGTATTAAAGGAAAACAAACAAGACACACAAAGAAAGGAGCCACAAGAAGCACACAACTTCTTGAAATTACACACACTGATATATGTGGTCCTTTTGATATTACATCTTTTAGTAAAGAAAAATATTTTATCACTTTTATTGACGACTTTTCGCGTTATGGATATGTCTATTTGTTGCATGAAAAATCTCAAGTGATAAATGCCTTAGAGGTCTTTATTACTGAGGTTGAAAGACGACTAGATAGAAAGGTGAAAATTATAAAATCAGATAGAGGTGGTGAATATTATGAAAGATATGATGAAAATTGACAACTTCCAGGTTCATTTGCTAAATTCCTCGAAAACATGGCATATGTGCTTAATACACAATGCCTGGAACACCACAACAAAATGGTATAGCAGAAAGGTGTAATCGTACATTAATGGAAATGGTTAGGAGTATATTAAGTAATCCATCTATTCCTCATTCATTGTGGATTTATACTTTAAGGACTTTCGTTTACTTACTTAATAGGGATTCTAGTAAAGCAGTCCCAAAGACTCCTTTTGAACTATGGACTGGTAGGAAACCTAGTTTAAGGCACCTGCATGTTTGGAGTTGCCCGACAGAAGTTAGAGTTTATAACCCACAAGAAAAAAAAGTGGATTCAAGAACAATCAGTGTTTCTTCACTGGTTATTCAGAAAAATAAAAAAAGTATAGATTTTACTGTCATAATCACAGTATAAGAATAGTTGAAACCGGAAATGCTAGGTTAATTGAGAATGGTGAAATTAGTGGGAGTGAAGAACCACGTAAAATGGAAATTAAAGAAGTTAGGGTGAGGGTTTCTCTACCTTTTACTTCGTTTAAAGATGATGTTCCTAAAGTTGTTGCACAACCTAAAAATCATCAAGAACAACAAATTGATGCTCCTGTTAATCTCAATGAAGCAATAATTAATGAACATGCAGTAGATGTACCATAAGAAGTAGCATTAAGAAAATCTCAAAGACAAAAGAGACCTGTTATTTCTTATGACTATTTGGTATATTTATACGAGTCAGAAATTGACTTAGGAATTGATAATGATCCAGTTTCATTTTCCCAAGCTATTGAAAATAATAATTCTGATAGATGGATAAATGCTATGAAAGATGAGTTGAAATCTATGAAACAAAATGAAGTATGGGACCTTGTTGAATTACCAGAAGGTTGCAAAACAGTTGGGTGTAAATGGGTCTTTAAGACCAAACATGACTCAATTGGCAACATCGAACGTCACAAGGTCAGACTTGTTGCAAAAGGTTTCACTCAAAAGGATGACATCGACTATAAAGAAACATTTTCACCTATTTCTAGAAAAGATTCACTCAGAATTATAATGGCTTTAGTAGCTCATTATGATTTAGAGCTACATCAAATGGATGTGAAAACAACCTTTGTGAATGAAAATTTGAAGGAAGAAGTTTATATGAATCAACCTGCGGGGTTCTCTTGTAAAGGAAAGGAACACATGGGTGTAAACTTAAAAAGTCTTTATACGAACTTAAACAAGCTTCTCGACAATGTTATCTTAAGTTTAATGAAACTATTGTCACTTTTGGATTTAAGAAAAACATTGTTGATCGGTGTATATATCAGAAGGTTAGTGGGAGTAAGTTAATTATGTTAGTCCTATATGTTGATGACATCTTGCTTGCTACTAATGATATTTGTTTGTTGCATGATACCAAGAGATATTTATCTAAAAATTTTGAAATGAAAGATATGGGAGAGGCATCTTGTGTGATTGGAATATAAATATTTAGAAATAGATCACAAGGATTATTACGTTTGTCTCAGAAAGCCTATATCGATAGTTTTAGAGAGATTTTGAATGAAAAAATGCTCATCAATCCCGTTCCAATTCAGAAAGGAGATAAAATTAGCCTCAATCAATGTCCAAAGAATGAATTGAAACATAAGCAAATGAATGATATTCCTTATGCATCAATAGTTGAGAGTCTAATGTATGCCCAAATTGGAATGTTGGGTCGTTATCAAAGTAATCAAGGATTACATCACTGAAAAGTTGCGAAGAAAGTGTTGCAATACTTGCAAGAAACTAAAGATCATATGCTCACTTATAGAAGATCTGATCATCTTGATGTGATTGGATATTCAGAATCAGATTACGCTGGTTGTGTGGATACACTAAAATCCATATTTGGGTATTTGTTCCTATTAGCTGGAGGAGCAATATCATGGAAGAGCGCGAAACAGTCTGTTATAGTTGCATCCACTATGGAAGCTGAGTTTGTGGCATGCTTTGAGGCCACAGTTCAGGCTAATTGGCTGCGGAACTTTATTTCAGGACTTGGACTAGTTGATAATATTTCCAAACCGCTGAAAATTTATTGTGATAATACTGGAAGTCTTCTTCTCTAAAAATGATAAGTATTCTAAGGGCGCCAAACATATGGAATTTAAATACTTTTCAGTTAAGGAAGAAGTCCAGAAACATAAAGTGACAATTGAACATATTAGCATCAAACTTATGATTGTTGATCCTTTGATGAAAGAATTACCGCCCAAAATATTTGTTGAAACATGTTGAAAGAATGGGTCTTATTAATAGCAGTGAATGACTTTATGTAAATATTATATTATGTTTATGCAATTGGCACTTTGAGCTCAACTTTATATATGTTTTTGTTATTACCTTTTTTCTCTTGTATACGTTATGTTGAGAATGATGATGACATGTTTTGTTTTAGATAAATATATTCTAAGCATTATGGTGGACCCATTATGTATTTGAAATGTTGTATTAGGCAATAGACTAATATTGTAGTGCATGGAAGGGACTATGCCAAATAAAGTAATGTACAACCGTCATGACTCATATTAGTTGATTTATTTAATAACAACAAATAATGTTCAATTTAGTATATGTGCACATTGTAATTGAAATGTTTATTAAATCATTAAGTAAATGATGTTACGTGTGTCAAGTGGGAGAATGTTAGTTTTATGACCCACTCACATTAATATTATTTTTGTTTAATATTTAATTACTAACTAAATTCTAATCTAATTGGATAAGTGGAGAAGTGGGGAAGTTACTTCAAACTATCCATTAAGTCTTCCACTTTACCCATTACCTCTTCCAACTATCCATTATCTCCACTATTCACCATGATGGAAAGGTGGGAATGATGTTAAAACACACTCTATTTAAAGGATCCTCAATCTGCCATAAAGATATAGTCTTATCCATCAAAGTTATACATAAAGTATAAGACAAGAGAGAGAAACAACTTCTAAACAACCAAAAGAAAAGACTTCCGCTTAATCAAGTCAAGAATTATAATGGCAGATTCGAGTATGTATTCTTGACTGATATATCATAATATTAAATATATGTGAAAATCATATAGTTCTACATTCCTGATTAATTGATAGAATTTCTAAATGTTAGGTTGTGTATGATTTTTCTCACAATCATTAAAAAATCTTTATACTTAATGGATTAGGAGCAACAAATTCTAATTAATTTCCAGCAAAACATGTTTGATCCAAGCAATATCGTTGAAGGAAGTAATCCAAATGAGTGGAAATATTGGGATGATCTCTTCCATCTCCAAGTGCTAACCTATCTAATGAGCATGGAAGTAAGCTTATGCTTTAAAATTACTTTTCAGACGGTCACTCAATTATATATCTCATAAAGTAATATTCTACGTATGCATAAATTTCCTGATGAATTATCAACATGCATGATAGATGATCCAGTTACAAAGTTGTTTTTTCAAGTTGAAATTGCTATCTTAAATTTTAATTTTCTAGAGAATATTTTTGTTTCTTATATATATAGATATGACTTTGGATTAATTGCTTCAACTTATGGAAAGTGAAAGGAATGTTTTAGCCAAAATAATAGAACGTATTTGAAATACTCATTTGAACTTGGGATTGTCTCTCTTCTTTGCTAATTTTTTATTTATACACAGGGTTAATATTATGTCATGGTCCGTCGATCCTCTAATTATTTACTCAGATTTGCGTCATACTTATATTGTTAAGTTATCATAATTATAACTAACCGAATACATTTATGTATCTTCCTATATCGCATAAGCTATAATTGGGAAAATATTGCCATATTTTGTCATACAATTGGGATTGAAGATTTGAAGACTTTGATGATAAAAATTTTAACATATATTTATTTCTTCGTTTCCTTATTATGTATTAAATGTTTAAGATTGTAGTATATTATTACACTAGGGAATTAGGCCATGCTTCGTGCGGGCTTTAAAATAAATATTAAAGGATTCCTTTTTTTAAAATAAATTATATAGTTCTCTCTATTTCCAAACGTAATATTATCACTTTATTTTATTAATTATATATTAATTATGAATATCGTTTTGGAATGACAATTGAAATGAAAGTTAACAAAATTAACATTTATAATCTATTAAATGAGGGATAGTGCATTATAAATAAATATGTCAAGATATATTTTCTTACTAATTTTTTTGTTTGGTTAGGTATTTAGCAATAGAATTTGATGTCACTTTGTACATTTTATTGGAATATCAATGAGTTTGAATTTTTATATGACAACATATGCTTTGATGTACCTTTTTTCTTGAGTATTTAAGAATTATATTATAAAGTAACTAAAAAATACTAATGAAATACATCTATACGTTTTATCATCTTTGTCATATTGATATGATAAAACTCCTTTGAATAATTTGTTTTTCAATCGTTCCTGTTCCTTTTTCAAATATACAATTTAAATTTGTATGATTTTTGCATAAATTACATCTATTGGTATTTTAGATCGCATAAATCACATTTATTGGTATTTTAAATTCTTTAGTTGCATTTATATCAAAAGGTAAATGTTATAACTCATCAAGTATGATTTTTCAGAAAGTTATCCAAAAATGTTACTCTAGTGATTATTAAGTCTCAATATATTCAACCTCGAATGAGAATATTTTCTTTAATTATTAACCCGTTTACTATATATTTATCTATATCTTTAATATGAAATACAAAGATAAATAGATTCATATTAACTATGTAAAAATATTATCTAGATTATAAACCTCTTCACATATTATATATAGAATAGTAAGGTTAATTAAATTGAATACTCTAATAATATGCTTTCATTTCAAATATATTTCTTGCGTTTATCAATGATTGCATCTCTTTCTATGTCAGATTAATACATGGACACCCTAACTTATATACTCATAACTAAGTTTATTAAAATATAATTTAAAAATTTAATCATAAAGTTTTTATGTACTAAATTTTGTGTTTTTATTTTTATAATATATTAAAAATCAAATTAACTTATTTAGTCATTTGTATTCATCTTTTATTTAAATTTTCAAAAGATATATATTTAAGAAAAATAAATTAATTTATCAGGTGCATGAATAAATATTTTTTGCATAAATATTTGTCGTATTTTTAAATTTCATAAAAAATATATTAAATATTTATATTCACTATTTTATTTATTTTGATAATTATATTTTAATATACTTCATAAGAGTCACAAAAGTATTATTTTAATAGTGTCACACCCCTTTTTCGCGCGCGGCGTAGGCGGAAGGGTTTTTCCAATTTAACTGACGTTATTGATTAAGGGATTATTTTGTTTTTTCAGAGTCGCCACTTAGAAATGAGTTATAGTGTTCCAAGTCACCTTTTTGTTTTAATCCTTAACCAAAAAGAAATGACTCTTTATTTTGGTCTTCGAACCAGAAATTCATGTAAGAAATTTTGTTGATCGAGGGGAAGGTATTAGGCATCCCTCGAGTCCCGTGGTTCTATCACGATCACTTTTATTGACTTATTCTAATTTAAAAATATTTTTGGATATATTCTTTTTCGGCCATGAATTGTTTGCATTTTTTCCCCGTCTCAAATCAGTTGCATAACTGCATTCTTGACTTTGATATTTGGAGACATAACTATCTTCATCTCTCAAGTTCATCACACCTAATAATTTTTACTTACACTTGTTGATTTAAATTAATGAAAGTTAGTTATTAAAATAATTTGGTCAAGGTGCGTAATCGCATTCTTCAGTTATTAGTGTCTCAAACAAGCATTCTTAATTGAAACAAATATATTTTAATATGCCTAAAACTAGTCTAGTCATTAAAACAAAATATTTTTCGTTTATAAATAAAACTAAATAATGTAAAAAAAATCTAAATGTTGAGGATACAATATGTAATTCTGACATTATTTCTATAGCTTTTATTTATATGTTAATGTTTTATATTTTTATTACTCTTAATGTTGATGTCAAAATTAAGCATACACTTTTTACTACAACAAAACAATCATAAATTTTTAGAATAAAACTTATTTTTGTGTGATAACATAAAACAAAGATAATTTTATTTATTTATTTATTTATTTTTTAGCTTACTTATATCTACTTTATTATTATTATTTAAATCAAGAAAAGAAAAGATGTTATGACCTATTCTTTTTAAAATATCACAACTAACATTTTTCTAAAAAAAAATATTCAATGTAATGACTCTAAAACCTTAATTAATTTTCTATATTCATGAGATTCTACATGACATTAACTACAAACTTATTCAGAGCATTAAAATTGTACAATAATAAATAACAGCAAATGTATTTAATTTTATATTTTTATTTCAATCGAATTCTGAATGAAACAAAACTATATAAGGAAAAATCCATAAAACCACATCAGATTTCATAGATAAATTAAAAGAGATAAGTTAAAGTTGAATACCACAAAAATCTTGAATGAACTTCGATTAGAACACCCATAAAACTTTTGTTTGGCGTATGGAGTGATATATATATATTGTGTTTAGATATAGTAACGAAAAAAATGGGAATGTGTTTTTGATTTTTTTTTATTGCTGAAAATTTTCTTATTTGGCAGTGATTCCTTTCCTCTCTATTTTTTTTTTTGTGTGTTTTTTCGCTGAAAATTTTTTTTCTCCTCTTTTTCATTCCCCCATGTAGGTATTAGTATGTTTGTATTAATAGTAGTGTAGTAGTGTAGGTGAGTAGTGCGTAGTGGAGTGAAGTGGGTTGAGGGAAATGGGTAGTAGTGGAGTTAAGGAAGGTTATTATTAATAATTAATATAAAAATTATAATAAGAAGAGTATAAGATAATCATTAAAGTAAAATAATAATTGATAGCTAATATAAAAATTATAATTAAGAAGTATTAGTTTAAACCAAAATTAAAATATATTTTGTTGTTTTTTTAAAAATATTAAAATAAACTTACTAAAATAAGACAAAACTAAAATATCTAAAAGAAATATTTAAGGAATAAAAAAAGTAGTGTAAAACCTTATCTTCGGTCAAAAATTATGTGTCTACAGTTTGCCCTCTTTGAGTAGAAACACGAAGCGTTTTTAGATAAAGAAATAGACAAAACAATAAGTTTTGATCGAACTCTTATTTGAAAGAAAATATGTGACCGAGCCCTTGTTTGGGACAGCCTACATATCCCGGGTTGTAAGGGAATCAAGTTACGTGTAGTTCAAAGAGATGAGGTGATAAATTGAAACTTAAGTGAGGTTCCATCGTGACTCCAGATCGCGGCGCCTATTCTTATTTATAGAAATGAAAACTAATAGTCAAAGGGAAAATAAAAGAACAAGCTCCTATCTATGCAGCTTCTTTTGGAGTCTTCACTTGAGTCTTGACTTTAAGATATCACCTTGATTTTTGGGTGAGTATATTAACCTTAAATTGGATTAGAGACTGAACTCGCCACTTAGACTCAACTTTGACATTCTTCAAAACTGAGAATTTTAAGATGCTCTTGAATGACTGCATGTTTTCTTGATCAAAAGTTAACTAGTAAAAGGTGTGAAGAAGTCAGACTGCTACATGCATTAAAAAACTAATTCTAATCATCATGGAATTAATCATTCTAAATAAAATTGAAACTTTGTTCTTAAATTTCAAATCCATGTTTCGTTTGAGGAAATGTTTATCCTATTAAAAAAATAAAATAATATCTTAGACTAAAAAATGTTTATCCTAGGAGAAAGTAACCAAAATTCATTATCCAGGAGGGTCCTGCTAATCTCATTATTTAGGAGGGTCCTGCTAATCCCATTATTTAGGAGGGTCCAGCTAATCCCATTATGAGGAGGGTCCTGCTAGACCCATTATTTAGGAGGGTCCTGCTAATCTAATTTCCAATTATTAGGAGGGTGCTGCTACTCTAATTCCCATTGTTTAGGAGGGTCCTGCTATTCTATTTCATATTGTTTAGGAGGGTCCTGCTATTCTATTTCTCATTGTTTAGGAGGGTCCTGCTAATCTACTTCCCATTGTTTAGGAGAGTCCTGCTAACTTAATCTCATTGTTTAGGAGGGTCCTGATATTCTAATTCTCATTGTTTAGGAGAGTCCCGCTACTCTAATTCCCATTGTTTAGGAGGATCCTGCTATTCAAATTCTCATTGTTTAGGAGGATTCTTCTACTATACTTCTCATTGTTTAGGAGAGTCCTGCTACTCTGAATTATCAAATATAATTACCATAACATTTCATATTTAGTTTTAATTTTGTTATTTTTTTTTATTTTTTTAAAATTGAAAGTTTTTATCCTATAAAAAAATAATAATTAAAAAAATAATGAAAAATAACTGCCTCAAACTAAATAGTGTTTATTCTAGGATAAAGAAAATAAGTGGATAAATAAAATAATCATATTAATAACGGTCTCCGACTAGGAAGTGTTAATCCCAGAAAAAAATGAGAAATAAGTATCTCAGACTAGAAAATATTTATCCTAAGAGAAAAAATACATGTAATTTTTAATTATTATTATTTTTATTTATTTATTTATTTATTTTTGCAATAATATTTACAAAATTTGAGTCTTCAATTTTCATTTGTTATTTTATAAAGGCTGTTGATTTTTGGCATTGACTTTGAGGATAAATGTTCCTGTTTTTGCCATGTTTAAAGATACTTTAAGCTTGAGATAGACTGCTTTCATCTGCTACTCATCTCACCTTGATAATCTTAAAATACATCTCTAGTTATTCAGAATTTCCAACTTCAAATTCGTCATATTGTTTCCATCTTTTAACAATCATTGAATCTTGTATTCAAATAAATTCTTAAATTTTGTCAATTGCTGACAAGTAACTATGAACTTCATTATTTCTTGAATCATGTCACATTTGATGTGCTGACCACACTTTGTTTTGAGCAATTGAAGAAATGATAGTAATTTTAAAATCATTTTCTGCATGCTTTAATGAAAACTATCTCAAGGAAGAAATACAAAAGGAATTGAGCTATTAAAAATAAAAAAAAAAAATTTTATTCCTTTTGAAGAAAAAAAATGAAAATAAAATAAAAAGAGACTCATTTCAGAGTGATGCTCAATTCTAATGATCATGACATGCATGTGAGATTAAATGACTTGATCGGTCCAATCAATCCCAATTTTTTTTTGGTCAAACTTTCAGTCTTTTGAAGTCATGCTTTTATAATCTAATCTTGTACTAGATTCATGCCTCACATTCGACTGTGGTGCCTCAAAATGTTTTCAGTAACGATCTCACTCATTTTGTATCTCTCACTCATCATCGTCTTATAGTGCCCTGAGGGTTTTCATCAATTAGACTCTCTCATTTTTCACTTTCTCTTAATACAATTGATGCCTTATAGTACTTTTAAGAATCTTCATCGATAAGATTCCCTCATTTTTCACTCCTCATACGAAGCACATGAGTTTTTCTTATATGATAATCAACACTGAAAGCTTACGTGACTTTTCATTGTTAAAAATTGATCAGAAGGTATTTATTTGAATTGTAACGTGGCTTTTGGATAGGGTTACAAAGAAAGAATTGTCATAAAGACTCAAAGATAATGCAGTGACAGGGTTAAGACTTACAATTTTTGGAATCGACTCTATTTAGTATAAAATAATAATATTATTATTTTTTGCCCCAGTTTTTGTGACGAGAACCTTTTAGATTTCTTTGTTGGACCGAACCTTGTAATAAGGCTGCCTACGTATCTTTTCAAAGCAAGAATCAGGTCAAACGTAGTTCAGGAAGTCTGTTCTTTTGTTGTTATTGATTTTTTATTAATTTTTTTCAACTTTTTTTCTCTACCATTTTTTTAACTTCTATTTTTCTTTTTTTTTTCTTCTATATTTTGATTCCAATAGAGGGGTATGAAAAAGAATAAATTTAAGGCTCAAAAGGGGTAGCAAAGGATTACATGATGTTTGGATATTAGAATGAAATGCCTTCATCATATCAATTATTTAAAAATGTCAAATACAAGCATACTCTTTAAGATGTGAAGTGAAAATCAGACGTTATATCTTTGAAACATATGCATTATTGGATATATATTTGTCAATTTCAAATCTCCATCTGAGTAATAACTTCTTGAGAACAAATGACATATGTCAATTCTATACGCATTTTTCCCTACTAAAGGATGTATTAAGGCGTTTAAATCCTTTATTCATTTTCTATATATATATA
>NC_028643.1:43789160-43795764 GCF_001406875.1 Solanum pennellii | reverse complement strand
ATATATATATATATATATATATATTGAACTTATAAGGCGTATACATTCCATGAGTAGATATATAAGATCTTACCAAATCATCTTGCATAGCATGTCACAAAAATTGAATTGAAAAGAGATGCATATGTGGAAAGCCAAATAGAACGGATCATAATGACGCAAGAAAAATATTATATTAAGATAAAAGGAATTAGTAATCAGAAAACAAACTAAATTTCAGGTTACAACTCTTATTCCAAATTACGACAAGACTCGACAAATAAACATATAAGAGAAATGATAGAAAAGTCTAACTTACTAAAATAAAATAACGAAATATTGCATAGCAGAAATGATGACAAAATAAACTATCTATACTCTCTTTTTAGAGAAAAGAAGAGCGTATCTCCATCACCAAGCTTGACTTCTTAGCCACTATTTTACACGCTACCATCATGAAAGCTTCAACAATTTTATTGTCTTTTTTCTTGAGAATTTAAAGAATTTCCATATTCTTTATCATCACATATCATTTCGATGAAGTGCACATCATTATGCGCCGGTAGAGGATTCTTAGTAACATTTGGGGGGTCATCACTTTGAACCACAATCCTTTTTGTTTGAATAATCTCTTCAATCTTTCTTCTTAAATTTTCACAATCTTCAGTACTGTGCCCTGGAGCATTAGAATGGTATGCACACCGTATTGTACGATTGAAACCTTCTGCATGTGGGTTCACATAGTTTTGAGGAATCGGATCTATCATCTTCAAATAGTTCAACTTATTAAATAAACTTGTGTAAGACTCTCCAATTGGTGTGAAATTATTTTAAGCCTTTGACCTCCCTCAAATCCTTGTCTCAAACGGATATTATAAGGTGCTCGAAAATTCTGAGAAGATGGACGAACATTTTGATGTGTTGGTGCTCGCCATTGAGAATTGTTTGGTGGATATACATGTGGTTGTGCACCATAGACTGCACATTGAGGTGGAATCATAGAGTATTGTGTATCTTGCACGGGGATATAGTGATGGTATTGAGGTGGTGCAGCTTGATAAAATGGACTCATTGAAATTTTTTGTGTGTATGACACAACATTCACTACATCCTCCTTCAATTTCTTTTTTCCAAGATTTCCTGATCCATTTTTAATAACTTGTGTTGTGGCTTTCATGGCAGCTTGACTTACAATCTTTCCATACTTGACGCCATTTTCCACCATTTCACCAATCTTAATAACTTCGGCAAATGTTTTACCAACAACAGAAAGTAAATAATGAAAGTAGTATGGTTCTTGCGCTTGGAGGAAAACATCAATCATTTCAGACTCTTTTATTGGTGGCTTAACCCTCGCAGCTTGCTCCCAACACCTTATAGTATATTCACGATAATTTTTTATGGTCTTTTTTCTCATGTTGGCCAGTGAAGTACGATCTGAAACTATGTCAATGTTATATTGAAATTGTTGAACAAAACATTGAGCCAAATCATCCCATGTATGCCAGTTAGAAGTATCTTGATCTATAAACCATTCTGAGGCAATTCCCATCAAACTTTCCCCAAAATAAGCCATGAGCAATTCTTTTTTGTTTCCGGCCCCTCTCAGTTGATTACAATATCTCTTTAAATGAGCTAGTGGGTCTCCATGTCCATCATACTTTTCAAATTTTGGTGTTTTTAAACCAATGGGTAGATGAATGTGGGTATTCATGCACAAATCATTGAATGACACTTTTGTAACCTCCCAATCCTTGCATATCTCTTACACTCTGTTCCAAACTCTTCATTTTTCTCGTTATTTCTTCATGTTCCTCGTTCTTAACAGTTTTTTAAGCTTTAACAGGGGTATATTGATGAGTGTGAGGGTAAGAGTTTGGGATTTTGAATGTCAATTCAGGGTTATAATCTCGATCATACTAAACTTTAGATAGAGGGTCACTGTTCAATTTCAGTTCCAGTATAGGCTGCGAGATGTTATTAGTCGGTGCAGTCGAAACAAAGAGTAGATTACTCATCATTGGTATACTAAAAGGGCGCACCATACTAGTTCCAACTACCCTGGATGTGTTAGCATAAGGGTCAAATCCAGGTGGATAAATTGGATCATTTGTTGACACTTGGATAGGCGGTGACATATTTGTATTTAGATAGTCACGGATTGAAGATGGTGGATCTTGTCCACTCATCCAAGCTTCGTACATCTCGGTCATTTGTCGTCTTAATACTCTTACCTCTTATGTTGACTCTTTTTCTTGGGAGGTCATCTGGTTTTGAACTTCATCATTGTCCGAATCATTTCCGTCTTTCTGAACCATTTTCTATTTCCCCTTTGACTTTGTATTGTAGGGATGAGATGCCAGCTTAACCACAAACCAACCACCTTAATTTAATTCTGTGCATGGATGATCAAGTTTGTTAGGGTTATATATTTCTTAATTATTAATTACTAATTACTTGCTTTTTTAAAAAAAATAATAAAATAAAATAAATTAAATTATTTGATAATGCATTGATCAAAATCCGTTTGGGATATGTAACACGCTTACGAACATGGATAAGATCTTTGTATTTTTATTTTATTTTATTTTATTTTAAGGAAAAATCGTTCAAATTTTTGAATTATTAAAAGAAAATTAATAAAAACTTATTTTTGATAAAAATTAAAACTCCTTGTTTTTCATCTTTTTGTTTTGAATTTTGAGATTTTTTTAAAAAAAATATCTTAATAAAGAATTAACGAACCACAGAGAGGGTTGCCTGCGTATCTCATCAAGTGAGAATCAGGTGTGCATAGTTCGTTAAGGTTGAACGACTTAATTAAATTTTTTTATATATATTAACAATTATCTGAAAATGAAATATTTTGATTTTTTTTATTAATTATACAAAAGAAACTTAAATATATTTTTTAGTTGAATAGTAAAAAGAAATCTTTCAGTTTATTATTTAAGTATAATAACTCCTAAAAGAAGAAATATTTATTTATTTATTTAAAAAATCGAAATTTCACTACACTAATCACACTAAATGAGTCAACTTCTAGAGACTTTCTAAATAGATGCATTTTCATATAGCATATATAATGAGCTAAATTGTCAAGTAAGAGAAGGATACTTGTTCTAAGCGGACTCTACTCTTGTTTCAAGACTCACTAAGTCAAATATAAATTATGCAAATGAGTGAAGTCTACTAGTGGTAATTAGGACTTAAAGAAGATAGGTGTCGAGACTGGCTTACTCAAGTGGACAATTCGAGCCAAGGAGGGGCAACTTATCGATAGTTGCGCTATTTCGATTTCATTGCTTGTCCAACCTCGCCTAACATATGTGGCTAAACATCCTTCATTGTGTGCCAAGACACTCATGCTTTATCTCAAGAGAAAGTAGGATGCATAACTGCATTCCTGTAAATGTGTGCAAGTGTAGTCAGAGACTCATAATGTGAGAGTAATTTTTTATTTTTATTTTTATTTTTAGTGAATTTCAACAATATAAATATAAAAGCAAAATGAAGAACAACGAGTAGCACATTCGGCCATCAAACAAAATATATCCATTCAAAAAAACTAATAAAATCAAGTAAAAGTCAATATACAAAGTTCAAATTCTGATTAATTCCCCAGCGGAGTCGCCAGAGATGTCACACCCCTTTTTTGAGCGCGCGGCGTAAGCGGAAGAGTTTTTCCAATCTAAGTGACGTTATTGATTAAGGGATCATTTTATTTTTTTCAGTGTCGCCACTTGGAACTGAGTTATGGTGTTCCAAGTCACCTTTTTATTTTAATCCTTAACCTAAACAAAATGACTCTTTATTTTGGTCTGCGAACCAGAAATTCAGGTAAGGATCTCTGTTGACCGAGGGGAAGGTATTATGCATCTCTCGAGTCCCGTGGTTCTATCACGGTCGCTTTTATTGACTTATACTAATTTAAAAATATTTTTGGATATATTATTTTTAGGCCATGAATTGTTTGCATTTTTTACTGTTGAACTTTTTTTTCCGTCTCAAATCAGTTGCATAACTGCATTCTTGACTTTGACATTTGGAAACATAACTATCTTAATCTCTCAAGTTCATCACACCTAATAATTTTTACTTACACTTTTTGATTTAAATTAATGAAAGTTAGTTGTTAAAATAATTTGGTCAAGGTGCGTAATCGCATTCTTGAGTTTTTAGTGTCTCAAACAAGATGTGCAACCATATTCTTAATTGAAATAAATATTTATTAATATGCATAAAACTAGTCTAGTCATTAAAACAAAATATTTTTTGTTTATAAAAAGACTAAATAATGTAAAATAAATCTAAATGTTGAGGATACAATATTTAATTCTGACATTATTTCTATAGCTTTTATTTATATGTTAATGTTTTATATTTTTATTACTCTTAATGTTAATGTCAAAATTAAGCATACACTTTTTACTACAACAAAACAATAACAAATTTTTAGAATAAATCTTATTTTTGTGTAATAACATAAAACAAAAATAATTTGTTTTATTAATTTTATTTTTTTTAGCTTAGTTATATCTACTTTATTATTATTATTTAAATCAAGACAAGAAAAGATGTTATGACCTATTCATTTTAAAATATCTCAACTAACATTTTTTCTAAAAAAAAAAAATCAACGTACTGACTCTAAAAAACCTTAATTAGTTTTCTATATTCAATGAGATTCTACATGACATTAACTAAAAAAACTTATTCAGAGCATTAAAATTGTACAATAATAAATAATATCTAATGTATTTAATTTTACATTTTTATTTCAATCGAATTTTGAATGAAACAAAACTATATAAGGAAAAATCTATCAAACCACATCAGATTTCATAGATAAATTAAAAGAGATAAGTTAAAGTTGAATACCGCAAAAATCTTGACTGAACTTCGATTAGAACACCCACAAAACTTTTGTTTGGCGTATGGAGTGAAATATATATTGTGTTTAGATATAGTAATGAAAAAATGGGAATGTGTTTTTGAATTTTTTTTTATTGCTGAAATTTTTCTGATTTGGGAGTGATTTCTTTCCTCTCTCTCTTTTTTTTTTGTTTATGTTTTTTTGCTGAAAAAATTTTTTCTCCTCTTTTTCATTCCCCCATGTAGGTATTAGTATGTTTGTATTAATAGTACTGTAGGTGATGTGGGGAGTAGTGCTTAGTGGAGTGAAGTGGGTTGAGGGAAATGGGTAGTAGTGGAGTTAAGGAAGGTTATTATTAATTAATATAAAAATTATAATAAGAAGAATATTAACTTATTACTAAAGTAAAATAATAATTGAATAGCTAATATAAAAATTATAATTAAGAAATATTAGTTTAAACCAAAATTAAAATATATTTTGTTGTTTTTTCAAAATTTTAAGATAAACTTACTAAAATAAGACAAAACTAAAATATTTAAAAGAAATATTTAAGGAATAAAAAAAATGTAAAACCTTATCTTCGGTCAAAAATAACGTGTCTACAAATAATATAAAGAACATAAGTATTTAATATTGAAATATATGTGTGCAGTGCAATTAACCTATAAATAAATCAAGGCAAAAAGAGAATAATTTTGGCTCAGAAATTTACAAAATCATCAATTATGAAATCAATAGTTTCATTTATTAAAAAAAATTCAATTACTTTTTTTCGCTTTATATAAAATATAACGTGAAATAAAATATAGTAAACTAAAGTGGGATAAAAAATAAATAAAATATTAAAATGTGGTTCATCAAATTACACTGTTTTTTCACTTGTTATATTTAATTTTTGCGAATAAATATTTTCTATCGTAGTTCTTTTTCTTTTCTTTATGGATCAAGTTAAGTTACTAACTTTTTTTATGGAAGTCGAGACCCCTCCATGACGTGGTCTTAGACTGGTTAATCGCGATGGACCAGTATTTTGAACTAAAAGAGATTTCGGTAACACAAGTTGAGAACTTGTAACATTGTATTGCGTGGTCTTAATCAAATTCTTTCAAATTTAATACTTTTTGTTTATTTATTTGTAAATAATATATTTTAATTTAAAACAAATAATATTCAGTAGTTAATAATTCATGTTTTATAACATCTATATAACTAAACCCTACATAACTAATACCTGCATAACTAAACCCTACATAACTAATACTTGCATAACTAATACCTGGATAACTAAACACTACATAACTAATACTTGCATAACTAATACCTGCATAACTAAACCCTGCATAACTAATACCTGCATAACTCTAACCAGTAACCAAACGACCCCTAAGTACATGATTGATGAAGAAAAAGAGGAAGAAAAGAAAATAAAAATTATAGTACTACTAAAAAGAAAGAATGGAAAAATGGAAATGAACATTCCACATCTCCATTTATGATTGATATTTATAGATTTAGAAGAGAATTGAAAAGACATACTATTTAAGTAGAGAATGTCAATAGATGGGGGATTTTTTTGTAAATTATTTCATATAATTACAATATTAAATATGATTGAATTTTTTAATTAAGAAATAAATTATTTTATGAAAAGAATGAACAAAAAAAGACAAAAAAAAAAGAAAAAAAATGAAATAGAGGCCATATAGAGGTGTCACATCACCTTGTCTTGATTTACCATTATATATA
>NC_028643.1:43785074-43788902 GCF_001406875.1 Solanum pennellii | reverse complement strand
ATATATATATATTCTTAAATTTTGTTTATGAAATCTTTTAATGATTAATGTTTGAATTAAATCTCTTGTTTTGCTTATGTATTCAATGATTTTATTCTTAATGAAGTGAGTTAAATTGTTTCTTTAATTATTCTTCTTCTTTAAAAGGAGTGCGCCCTAGGGCTTGCTCAATTACTTTGATTTGAGCTTGAGAGAGAGAAAATGAGATTGAAAAAGATTAATTAACAAAAATTGGGATATTAACCTTCATCTAACACTTTGAGTTAGAAATAAGAGAACTACTTGTGTCCTTAATGATCTTAATTGGGATAGAGCTCTTATTCTGAGGCTACATTTATCATAAATTAGTATTCTTATCAGGATCGTCTTAACCTCTAAGCCACTAAAATCATCGCTTGGGGTTTCATATATTTTAGGTCTCCATTTTAAAAAAGTAATTACTTATATATGTTATTCAATATATATATATATATATATATATTAAACAATATATAAATCATATTACTTATATATAAAGTAAAATTACAAAAAAAATTATCAAATGAAAGCACACCTTGTTGCCGAATCATACATACAAATCTTATCTTTCAACTTTTCGAACAAAAAAATAGAATAGAATTGTTAGTATTCAATTTTTCTAATGTTGTATAAACAAAATACACTATTGCGGACCATTAGAATGAACAAAGCAAAAATAATCTGTTTTCTAAAATTTCAATTATATACTATACAAATCAATTGTATACTTTCTTGCCCATGACGTTTCATATAAAGAAACGCACGTTGATATACAATAATATTGATTATCATATGCTTCAGTCGTTTAAGGAACAATTTTTATAGTGTTTGTATTGCTATAGAACTCCTTTTTGAAAAATATTTAATTTAGACGATTATCTTGAATCATGAGATTATATAGATGTTTTGTTACCGTATGTAGTGTTCATGTATCCATTTATTAAAAATAAATATCGTATACATTATAAACAAAAAAAGTTACACACAAAGTTAATGCTTCATAGCAAACTAAACTATATATACTCATGGAATGTAATTAAATAAGTTATACCTATAGAGCGTCATTTCATTAATATGTTTGCCAAATATGAAGTTTTCCCTTAAGAGATCCTACATCTTGTATGTAGCTTCTAAAATGTGAAAATTCAATCTCACACGCAACAATTTTCCCCTCAGACTAAGTTTTGATTGCCCAATATCGCAATGATCCACCGGTCAATTCTTGAGATTCACTATGTGTGTCATCTACATCATCTGAGTATTTTATGGCAACAAGCCCAACAACTAGCTCCTTTTCTTTTTTATATGTGCATCTCTAATTAATCTTGAAAATGGATTAAGCGGCCAATTTAAAAGAATTAGGCGACCTTCTTAGTTTTTCGAGTGTGTTAGCTTATAAATATTTTGGTGATATGATTTTTGAATGATTTCTTTACGATACGTTTTATGGAACCCTCCGTAGGGAGTTAGGACAATAGTACTCACAACATTTAGGGTCCATTATGGGCATTCATTGGAAATTTATAAGAAATAGGTGATCTTCTCAGTTCATCTATATTAGCCCATGTATATTTTGGTAATATGTCTTTTAGGCGATTCTTTTGTGAAATTTTTACGGAACCCTCTATAGGGAGTTAGGTGAGCAGTACATGTAGTCTTATAATTTTGGAGTTCATGGGAATTTAGGGGCCAAATTATTGGAATTAGCGACTTTTTCAGTGTTTTGTGTGCGTAAGCCCAATAATATGTCACACCCTGAACCTACATCCTAGATGTGCGGAATTCGAGAACCATTGCTGGCCCCAAGCAAACCCTTGGCCTAGATCAATATTCAGTGGAAGACTTACTCAACCATAAAAGAACTTTAAAATCTACAAGAGTGAAACAAGTGAGATTCCAAGAAACAAAAAAAAAACACACTAACTGCACGACAATAATACAAAAGAGGGGAGTTCCTAAAGACACCCTATACCCTACAAATGATAGGACACATACGTCTCTACATTGATCCAAAAGCTTGACTACGTATTATCTCTGTACAAGTGAGACCAATAAACTTGGGATCTGTTACAAACTTTTCACGACACCAACTAAAACACACCAACAGGTAAGCCGACCCTTACTCAGAACAAGAAGTAGTGAGTACAAAGGGTAGAACTAAAGGAAAATTAATGTTATCAATAAGCAAAGACGAAAACGAGAAGCAAACAAAAAACTGTATACAAAGGAACCCTCCCAAAACCTCGAATTCACGAGTAGAGAGCTATCTAACGAGATAAATACAAGTTTGAAAAGTGGACCACAACAAGCCGCCACAAAGGCAAAATACAAGCGAACATAAGTATAAAGGAGACAGGATAATCCAGATTCCCAAGGATAACCCTCATCTTCGATATTCTCAAGTGGCAAAAGATGGCACGAATAATCATTGTTGCTAGCTGTACAAGGACCTGAATTAGGAAACATTTAGAGTGTATAATAAGTACCAAAACAAGGTACTTAGTAGGCATCACAGGCCGATCGAACAAAAAACATAAAAACAATTTGAAAATATAAAATCTAGACAAAAACAAAGGTTAAAGCGGATATAAAAAAGAAGCACACAAGAGTATCGAAAGTAAATCTAAGTATAGCTCAACTAAACCTAACTGGACAACCATAAGCCCAAAAGGTACACTTGGGCACAAGTTAAAATAAAACCCGAACGCACCCTTATAAGCCCGTCAGGTACACTTAATAGCTATGATTACAAGAATAAGATGCTCAAACCCAAGTCTAAATAATTTCAACCATTTCTCAAGCTCACAGTGGTTGGATCTGGCATCGAACACGAAGTGGTAGAAGTAGGGCCTTAAATACAAAATGATAGAATCTAGATCTCAAACAAAAGGTGCTAAAATCCGGGCCTCAAACCCAAGGCATCAGACTCAATCTTGAAATAATGGCCTTAAACCGTAAAACGTCAACCTCAAACAAGAAATAATGTCCTCGATTCATAAATAATAACTCCAAATCACTTGCAAGATTTTTTCCTTTC
Source organism: Solanum pennellii (assembly GCF_001406875.1). Taxonomy (NCBI): domain Eukaryota; kingdom Viridiplantae; phylum Streptophyta; class Magnoliopsida; order Solanales; family Solanaceae; genus Solanum; species Solanum pennellii. The sequence goes on along the minus strand of NC_028643.1, from coordinate 43,785,847 downwards.
TTTACTACCTTAGAATGCTCCCACACTATCAAGTATATGATCAATATGTCAGTTTGATTGGTTGTACATCAAAATCACAACAAATAAAGATTGGTTAATTTTGTAGTCAAAGTGGGAATCGTGGGACTTTCACCAGTCTTTCAAGATGTGATACATCCAAAAGAACTGAAATAGTGCCCGAACTAGTGTTCCAAAAATGGAACACAATTCGAGGCTCGAAACGCTGTGAAAACCAAACATGATGATAAATCACAGTTTAATCAATTTTAATAAAACATCCAACAGGTAAAATTCGGAATTTACAAAAATCAAAAGATGCCCAACATGCGTTGAGCACTCCACGAAGTAGCTTGGAAAATTCCTGATATGTGGGACTTCAAATTACCCAAAACAAATCTAAAATGGGCAACTTATCACCAAATCAATATAGCCATAGTCAAGAACACAAAAAGAGATACAATAGTCTGGTTTATCGTGATTTTAACTCAAATGACATGTACCCAACAGTTTTTGATCACTCCAAGTTAAGACACAAACAAAATGAAGCTTCCAAACCCTAAATCACCTTATTTGGCCTAGAAATGAGAGATATGGGGTTTTGATGTTTTAAAAAAGAGTTGATATCTCTACTACAAATGCACTAGATTTTAGCATTTTTTTAAAAAATAAAAACCTCCGATGGGGTATTCTGAAATCGTTCAGAGTCTCGTGCATGCAAACTAGATATGCGACCATAAAAAAGTTGATATACCAGACTCTATGGCGCAGTCAAA
>NC_028643.1:43772574-43780074 GCF_001406875.1 Solanum pennellii | reverse complement strand
CTAGACACCAAGTCAAACAAACAAAGCAAACAAGACGGTCATTTTATCAATACAAGTCTCAATTTGACCTCTAAAAATCAATTAGACATGCTTACAAACAACACATAATTGTGAAAGGTCTTCATGCTAAGTGTGTGAGCATACAATGTTATAATAAACAAAAATAATTATGAGTGGACACGAATATGACATATATACAGATTTCAGTATTCAATGATTTAAAGTGAGCAGAAATAATGACATAAAAGATTTTTTTTAAAATTCCAAATAGCAAAAAGGGATCCAGCATGCACAAATTTTAAAATAGTAGCAAATTTAGATATTAAGGCAGAAAATGTTATTTAGAATAATAGGCTTTGTTTATTTAAGCCAGAAAAAAATTAAGGACAACGATAGATTTAATGCGGAAAATTATTTTAGAAAAGAAGCAGTAGCAAAATATTATGAGTACGAGAAATTATTTTAAACAATGTTTAACATGCAAAAATTAGTTAATTGAGAGCATTTTATAATAGCAAATTTATTTATTAATTGAGAAGTTATGTTCAAGAGATAGTAAACTTATTAGATGCAATAAATCAATAGGAATTGTTTTATTAATTTTTTTAAAAATGTCAAAAATATGCACAACGAATTTTATTTTAGTTATTGATATGCTGAAAATTTACAAGCCTATTAGCATGATCTTTAGGTGTTTAATATACTAAAATGACAAAGTAAAGAAACAAATCAATTATGAACATGCTAAAATTAGTTAAACATGATTTCTAAGTGATTTAATAATCAACACATTTAAATAAGACCTATAGGCATGATTTCTAACTACAAATGACATATGAATGCATAACACGCCAAATTGGATAAAATTAACTTCAAACATTAATTGGAAAAATTAACGAAATGATTGAGCGAATATGATTTGCATTTTTTTTTTTTGGTTAGATCTAAATTTATTTTATCACATAAACATTTATCATACAAATTATGCACTTATAAGCATGCTTTTAAACACAAACAAGTTTGCAATAAAAAATGATTAACATATAATTCCCCTCCCTAGGTGATCCCCCAAATTTCTTCATATATAAGAGTTGCTTTAGAGTTATACACATATTGTAATAAAAATAACAGATGAAAATATGCACAACATTAAAACAAATAAAGCTTTGTCCAAATTTTCTTCTAAGCCACTCTTCATCATCTCGAACTTTAAGTCCAAAACCTGCTAGAATAAGTAAGGTAACACATATACAATGGAAGAAAGATTGTGATGTAAAGTATTCATGGTAACAAATTAATCTCATATATACATATATAAACAACACACATAAGAACTATAAAGGACAAAACATAGGCATAAACATATGAACACACATAGGGGAAAAGATAAGGAGTGATTTCCTTTATTCTCAACACACAACAATAATAATAAATACAAAATAAAAATTTAAAGAATAATAGAAGGCTGACCGTAGTAAAATGTTAACTAAGAATACTAACCAATTAAGCAAGAAAATGGTAGCAACGAGAAAAAGTTGATCCAAATTCTATTTCAACAAAGCAAAGTAGCCAAGTAGTAGCAAAGAAGAACATCGGAATCTTAATTTGTTTAAGAGTAGTAATAGTATGAGTGGTAAGAGGATGAGAGCTCTTGTATTGTTGATGAGAGAACTTGTAGCAAGAGTTAGTGTGGGAGAATGTGAGTTCTTCTCAAAGATGTGAATGTGTGTGATAAAGAATGAATAGTTCTCTTTATATAGTAAAGAGGGGGGAACAAATAAGGAAAAAAATATTTAAAGGAAATCAATTAATTATCATATTTTCCTTATTCAAAAGAAGATTTCAAATCAATCAAATTATTTAAATATTTTTTACCAACTATAAGCAAGTAATAAAATAAGAAAAGTAATATATATTTGTTTAAATAAAGAGTAGCCAAAATCAGAAAAATATTTAAAATGCTCATTACCAAAAATAAATAAGTAAGAATGAAAGTTAGGAAGATAATATTTTTTTTCATAAATAATAAAAATCCAAATAAAAAATGATTTTCTTACCTTATCCAAACAAAACAAATTAAGGGAGAGAATGAATTAAACCCAAACTAAGATATCATCCTTGTAAAGGAATGAGACCGAAAATCAGACTTATTTTAATCAACTTATTATTCTACCCAATAAAGCAAAATCTAGCCACTTTAGTTGAGATTATTCCACTTAATTGATTAGAAATAATAAAAATAATAATTTTAAAAAAAATGCTATATCAAGGAAGGGAAAATATCACAATTATACATAAAAATATAGTACTAAAAATATACTAGGCAAGTCTTAAACGGAAAGAGGAGAAAATTAATCAATATTAACACATTTTACGGATCACGATCAGCAAATGGACAAACCAATCCAATTAACTAAAGAAACATTCAAACGATAATATTAAATCTGCTACAAGATCCACTAAATCAATTTCAAGAATCACTAAAAGAGAATAACTAAGCAAGAAAACACAAACCTTTTGATTTTCATACAAAATTGAGTGGATGATATTAATAAAACTTCAGCAATAACAAATTCTACTATGTAGTAGTTCACTCCAAAAGACTAAGCTATAATGGTGTATCAAGGATTCAAAAAAACACAATTCAGCGACTCACAAATAATAGCATACGCTTAAGACGAATTTCTCATAAAATACTGATTTTAATAAGTGAAGTATGCATTGAAATCAGCCACACTAAGGAATTTATTAAAATTAAATCTAACTAAAAATAGGAAAGACCTGGATGGATCTGTAAAAATCCGTCTTTAATAATTTCAACCCCCGTATTATGACGAAATGGGGCCGGAGTTGTTGTCGTCCAGCGTTGCTAGCCGGAGCAGCTAATGTTGTCTCGCCAGGCTGCTTCTGGCCGCCTCCATCGCTGCTGCTACTTGCTAACGGGGCTGCTGGCCGCCTCCATCGCTGCTGCTACTTGCTAACAGGGCTGCTGGCCTGCAGTCCTGCAAAAAAGGAGAGGAAAGGAGAAGACGAAGGGGAAAATGAGACAAGAACGGGAGGAGAAGGAGAGAGGGCGGCTGCCACCAGCACGTGGTGGTGAGTCTCGCCGGCCGAAAAAGAGAAGAGGGAGGGGCGGTGCGCCTGGGAGCTGCTGCTTCCGACGGCTGCAGGTTGGTCAGAGAAGGGGGAGAGGGACGGGCGATGCTTCCAAGGAGAGGGAAAGGAGGCTGGGAGAAAGAAGAGAAGGGGAAGAGGCGAAGGGAGAGAGATGAACGCCGATAGCCGTCCTCGCCGAAAAAATGGAGAGAATAAAGGGGAAGGAAAGGAGAATGGTTGGGCGGCGGCTGGAGTAGAGAGGAGGAGGAAGAGAGGATGAGAAAAAAATGTTATAGGTTTAGATCTTTGATAGTTCAAAATAGGGAAAAAGAAGGATTTGATCTTAACCGTTGATTTTTAAGAGATGAAGGGTTAAGATTTGATTAATAAAAAAGATGTATGAGATTAAAAGATGAGATGTATGAAATCAGATCTGATTGAATATGGAATGTCTACAATTGCAATTAAATTGACTAAAATTGAAATGAAAGAGTGGCTATGATTGGAATAAAATTTGAATTGGATAGACTAGAACTGAAAGAAATTAAAATCAAATGGGCTACAATTCAAATGATTTTGAGGAGAATTTAGGAATTACTATTTAATTAAAATACTACATATATTAAAATATTTTTATATAATTGGAAATTACTTAATTTTAAAACATTAAAATTTATTAATAATTTTAAAATATTTTAATAATATTTAAAATAATTTTGTAAAGTAAACGTACTAAAATATATAATTTTTCAAGTAAAATTGACTAAATACAAAATTTTAACTAAATTTTAAAATACGTATTTAATCGAATAGTATTCCTAAAAATGGTTAAAGGTCGGTTAAAATTGGGTGTCAACAGCCCCTAAGGTAGGTGATTTTTGGGATATGACAGATAGTCAATCAAGATTAGGGAAAGACGTAAATTACAAGATTTATCTTTGTCAATAATAAAGTGTTGATTTATAGTTCTTTTGATTGTTATCAATAATAATTAACTTGGGTGGTGGTTATTCGTGGGGTTTTGACACTTATTTGAGGGAACCATTATTTTAATGTTTATTGTTGAATTAGTGTCGTAGTTATAAGGGAGTGCATGTTCAGTGTGATGTCATATGATGCTCTGCATCAGTCTGTGGACTTGGAGAAATGAGAGGCAAGAAACAATGGGATTGTTGTTAGTATGATTATATAATTTTAGGTTATTAATAGGTTTTAAGGGAATTGATTTGTTAGGAGTTTATTTATATGTATATTGTTCCATACATACAACCTACAGTTTCAATTAGTAATTAAAATGCTCACTAAAGGGTTATGACGGTAATCATTAAGAGTTACAATATTATAATGAGAACCATACAAGTGCGGAATTTATGTCTTCGCTTCAAAAAATTGGAAATTCATTTTTTTATCATCAATTTATAATTTAAGTTGATAAATGGAAATGGATATTAAATATTGGGTTATTGAACTATATGAATACCAATCGAATCATGATATTGAAAGAATGGAATTAACATTATACTTGAAACTTGGAAATTATGATGGTTGAAAGGTTAGTTGGCATCAAGAATTATGAACTTGACTATAATTTTGGGTGAATTTCAAGGTCAAGGTTAAACATATAATAAAGTGGGTGATATTATTTTCGAAACCTTATTGTGAAAATATATTTGAATAGATTGCATTGGTTCGAAAGTTCAACGGAAAGGGAAGGCTCAATTCCCAGAGTGATTATTCGATTAGCTAAGGCAAGTGGATATTTAAACTCTTGTTAAGCGTATGAAATTCGTGTATTTCCTTGTCTAGTGTTGAGAATGATTTGGAGACTTGTTGCTTATTTGTTGGTGTTGTATTCCTTGTTATAAATCCTCATTTTCATTTGAGCATGTCATTGCATTGCATCTGAGACATGGTTGTAATAAGAGTTATGTGACAAGAGAATGTATCATTTCGAGGGTCGTATCGTGCGTCGCGATGAATATTATATTTCGAGGGATGTATCGCGAGCCGCCATTGTTACTATTAGTCGTGCGCCACGACAGATGCATGGACAGTTATGTTCCCCATGGGTCCCAGACTGAGAGATAGCGGGTGTGTATCGTTAGGGAAGACATGCATCACTGTACTTGACATTTGCATTCCATTACGTTGCACATACTTATCTTTGATAAATATTGTGTTTTTTTTTATCTTGTGAGTGTTCCTCTGTGAAAATTGTGAATGTTGAATATTGAGTTATTATTGAAAATATGTAAATTGATAGAGTGTGGTTATTGAGTTGTGTTTTTGGTAAACTGTGAACTGTTAGGCTGTAGCGTGGAGGTTTAGATAGGGTGTAAGGATTACCCGTATTTTTTTCACTTATCTTGTGTTTAGAGGTTGACTTGTTGAGTACCGCGTGGTTTGGTACTCACCCCTTGCTTCTATAAATTTTGTAGGTTACGAGCCTGAATTTTCGTGATACCTTCCATTCTCTTCGTTTCCAAAGCATCTTGTGGAGGATTGTGAGGTAGCTGCTTGTCATCTCAGCGAACTTTCCTACTCCAGCTTATGACTTTGTTTTTACTTGAAAGACAACTTCATGTTAGATTCGTATTTTTACTTCAATTCTAGTATTTACATTAGAGGCTTGTGCACGTGACTACCAGGTCTTGAGAATTGAATTAAGTTGAATTATTTCCATATTAGTAATCGTTATCAGACTTCGGTTTTATTTCTGCATTTTATCAAAACTATTGGATTAGGCTGACTTGTCTTGATGGAATAAGACGAGTGTCTTCACTCCCGCTTTTGGATCGTGACAAAAATGGTATCAGAGCCCAGGTTCATAGGTCTCACGTGTATACAAGCCCAGTCTACGTAGATTCTCAAGGATCAGTACGGAGACATCTGTACCCATATCTGAGAGGCTATAAAGATTACTAGGAAACTTCCTTTTGTTCATTCTTTCTCATCGTGCGTAGTTACCTTCTTTAGTACTGAGTTGTTGTATACTCTTTTGACAGATGACAAGGACTAGAACAAATGTTACTGGTGGTAGAGGGGAGGCACTTCCCGAGGCAGTTGTTGAGGCCCCAACTAGGGGTAGGGGTAGAGCTCGAGCTAGAGGTCATACTCGTGGCAGGACAGTAGACAGATGTTGTGGCCGTGGAGTAGCACTAGAGAGAGCTTGTGCTAGAGAAGTCTCTCCAGAACCTCATATTGATGGCAGAGAGGACCGGGTTCCTCCAGAGCTTGTTGTCACACCTTTGCTTCAGGATACACTATTGAGGGTGTTAAGTGTGCTAGAGGGCTTTTCTCAGGGTGGTGGTGCGACCTCCACACCACATGACTCTCGTACTAGAGAGGGGGCTCAGATCCAAGAGAAGCAACAAGCTCCAGTTGTTCAGGATGCGGTGGGGCAACTACCAGTAGATCCCGCAGTTCAGAATGATGTTGCACCAGCAGTTGGGGGTCAAGTTGCACCGACAGTTGTTCTGACAGAGAATGAGCACCGTAGGTATGAGAGATTTCGAAAGATGGACCCACCTCAGTTTCGGGGCGGGAAGAGTGAGGACGCTCATGAGTTTCTAACTACCTGCCGAGAGTTACTAGAGATGGTTGGATTAGCTGAGTCACATGGGGTTCGATATGCTACACTCCAGCTTCGTAGACCAGCGAGAGATTGATGGAGGACTTATTCGGGAGTTTTGCCAGTTTGATCTCCTCCAGTGACTTGGGAACAGTTTGCTAGTGCATTCCAAGATCATTTTATCCCTTGGAGCGTGAGCGAGGAAAGTCGCTTGAGGTTTGAGAGTCTGAGACAGGATGGTTTATCCGTTACAGAATATGAGGCGCGTTTTTGCCAGTTGTATAGGCATGCGTTGGCCATTATTCCAAATGAGACAGAGAGGATCCGCAGATTTGTGAGGGGATTGACTTTCTCTATTAGGTCAACTGTGTTTTGGGCATCTAGGGAGGGGGCTTCTTTACAGTCCATTGTGAGCTCCGCCAAAGAGCCAGAATTGATGGAAAGAGAGGAGTTTGGGGACCCTAAAAGGGCCCGTATATTAGGTCAGTTTCATGGTGCCTCATCTGGAGGTAGGGGATCACAGAGAGTGAGTGGTTCTTTTCAGAAGCGGGGACCTATTCATGCATCTATGCCAACATTTGAGGGTGGCTAGACATCTAGGGGTTCCTATAGCCCGGGTGAGGGCTCGTACGGTTCACAACAGCGACCTACAGGGCGAGGCAATTATAGTGGGTTTTCAGGGTCCACACACAAGTTTCCAGGTCAGAGATTTTGTTTTACTTGTGAAGATCCCAATCACCTAATGCGGCAGTGTACTTCTCTAAGGGGTTGTGATGGGCCTTGACCTAATTCTTCATTCCAGACTAGACCACCAGCACCACAGGGTAGAGGTC
>NC_028643.1:43765689-43772524 GCF_001406875.1 Solanum pennellii | reverse complement strand
GGCGGAATTGATGGAGAGAGAGGAGTTTGGGGACCCTAAAAGAGCTCGTATATCAGGTCAGTTTCAGGGTGCCTCATCTGGAGGTAGGGGATCACAGAGAGTGAGTGGTTCTTTTCAGCAGCGGGGACCTATTCATGCATCTATGCCGACATATTAGGGTGGCCAGACATCTAGGGGTTCTTATGGCCCGGGTCAGGGCTCGTACGGTTCACTGCAGCGACCTACAGGGCGAGGCAATTATAGTGGGTTTTCAGGGTCCACACAGCAGTTCCCAGGTCAGAAATTTTGTTTTACTTGTGGAGATCTCGATCATCTAATGCGGCAGTGTACTTCTCAAAGGGGTCGTGGTGGGCCTCGACCTAATTCTTTATTCCACACTAGACCACCAGCACCACAGGGTAGAGGTCGTGGCAGAGTTCAGTCAGGTAGAGGTGATAGAGTTTCTAGTAGTGGTGTTGCAGCTCAGCAGAGTGGGGGTAGAGGTACCACCTAGGATGGAGGTGGACGAGGAGGCCACTGCTATGCTTTCCCGGGGAGACCTGAGGCGGAGACCTCTGATGCTTTTATTACAGGTATCATCCCAGTATTCCATCGACCTGCGTCTGTGTTGTTTGATCCAGGTTCTACAATCTCTTATGTGTCTACGTATTTTGCTGTGAATTTGATATGATATGTGATAGCATAATTGTACCTATTCGTGTTTCTACACCCGTGGGTAAGCCTTTAGTGGTGGATCGAGTGTATCGATCCTGTTTTGTTTCTTTGGCTGGGTATGACACTTGGTAAACTTAATCATTCTGGGGATGGTAGACTTTGATGTTATCTTGGGTATGGATTGGCTTTCTCCTTATCATGTTGTCCTTGATTGTAATGCTAAGATTGTGACTTTAGCAATGCCTGGTGTTCTGAGGGTTGAGTGGAAGAGTGTTAGTGGTTCTTATCCTAGCAAGGTCATCTCTTTTATCTGTGCTGAGAGATTGGTGGAGAGGGGGTGTTTGTCTTACTTAGCTTTTATTCGGGATACTAGTGTTGAACCACCTCACATGGACTATGTTCCCGTGGTTCAGAAGTTTCTAGATGTATTTCCTTCTGATCTTTCAGGAGTTACTCCCGATAGGGATATCGATTTCGCTCTTGATTTAGAGTCGGGCACTAAGCCTATTTCTATCTCTTCATATCATATGGCCCCAGAGTAGTTGAAAGAATTGAAGGATCAGTTGCAGGATTTATTGAGTAAGGGTTTTATTCGCCTTACTGTATCACCTTGGGGTGCCCCTGTATTGTTTGAGAAGAAGAAGGATGGGACTATGAGGATATGTATTGATTATAGACAGTTGAACAAGGTAACAGTGAAGAATAAGTATCCTCTTCCGCGTATTAATGACTTATTTGATCAATTACAGGGAGCATCATTGTTTACTAAGATTGATTTGAGGTCTGGTATCATCAGTTGAAGATTAGGGCATCAGATATCCCTAAGACAACTTTTCAGACTCGGTATGGGCATTATGAGTTCCTAGTGATGTCCTTCGGATTGACTAATGCCCCTGCAGCATTCATGGAGTTGATGAATAGGATGTTTCGACCATACCTTGATTCTTCTGTGATTGTTGTCATCGATGACATCTTGGTTTACTCCAAGACTGAGAAGGACCATGTCCGACACGTGAGGATTGTACTTTAGAGGTTGAGAGAAGAGAAATTGTATGCCAAGTTCTCAAAGTGTGAGTTCTGGCTTACTTCTGTGGCATTCTTGGGACACGTGGTGTCCAAGGAGGGTATTAGAGTAGATCCGTCCAAAATTGAGGCAGTTAGAGGCTGGACGCGACCTACTTCACCTACTGAGATTCGGAGTTTTGTGGGATTGGCAAGCTATTATCGATGATTTGTTCAGGGTATCTCTACTATTGCAGCTCCATTAACTAGATTGACTCGACAGGATGTGCGTTATCAATGGTCTGATGAGTGTGAGCTAAGCTTTCAAAAACTCAAGACTTTGTTGACTCCTGTGTTGACTCTACTTGAGGAGGGTGTAGACTTTACAGTGTATTGTGATGCTTCAGGAGCTGGATTGGGTGGTGTGTTGATGCAGAAGGGGAAAGTGATTGATTATGCTTCTAGGAAATCGAAGTCCCATGAGAAGAACTACCCTACTCATGATCTGGAGTTGACGGCTGTGGTATTTGTACTTAAGTTATGGTGTCATTATTTGTATGGAGTGCACTATGAGATTTTCACTGATCATCGGAGTCTTCAGTATATCTTTAGTTAGAGAGATTTGAACTTGAGGCAGCGGAGATGGCTTGAGTTGCTGAAGGATTATGATGTGACCATTCTGTATCATCCGGGTAAGGCCAATGTTGTGGCCGATGCTTTGAGTAGGAAGACTCATAGCATAGGGAGTCTTGCATCTCTTAGTATTGAGGAGAGACCATTGGCAAGAGATGTTCAGATGTTAGCTAACAGTCTTGTCCGATTGCACATTTCAGATGAGAGTGATAGGATGATTGCTTTTATTGAGGCTCGATCTTCTTTAGTTGAGCAGATCCGTGCACGCCAGTTTAATGATGAAAAATTATGTCTCATTCTAGACAAAGTATTGAAAGGGAAGCTAAGGAGGCTGTCCTTGATTCTGATGGTGTCTTGAGGATCGGAGGCAGGATTTGTGTGCCCAAGACAGGCGATTTGATTAGATTGATTCTTGAGGAGGCCCATTGTTCTCGGTATTCCATCCATCCGGGAGCGGCGAAGATGTATCATGATTTGAGTCAGCATTACTGGTGGTGTGGGATGAATAGAGATATTACAGACTTTGTTTTGAGGTGTTTGACTTGCTAGCAGGTCAAGTGTGAGCACCAGCGGCCCGGGGGTGTATCACAGAGGATGCCTATTCCTACTTGGAAGTGGGAGCAGATTACTATGGACTTTGTTGTGGGTTTGCCTACCACAATGGGTGGTTATGACTCTATTTGGGTTGTTGTTGATAGGCTGACCAAGTCTGCCCACTTCATTTCGGTTCGGGTGAAGTATACGGCAGAGAAGTTAGCCGAGCTATATATCAGTCAGATTGTGCGACTACATGGAGTTCCTGTTTCTGTCATATGAGATTGAGGTTCACTATTTACTTCTCACTTCTGGAAGGCATTACAGCATGGTCTGGGTACTCAGTTAGATATGAGTACAGCCTTTCACCCTCAGACAGATGGTCAGTCTGAGCGGACAATTCAGGTGTTGGAAGATATGCTCTGAACGTGTGTGATCAATTTCGGAGATAGATGGGATCAACATTTACCCTTAGCGAAGTTCGCCTATAATAACAGTTATCACTCTAGTATACCAGATGTCCCCATTTGAGGCGTTGTATGGAAGACGGTGTAGGTCTCCGATTGGTTGGTTTGATTCGGCGGAGATGGACTTTTTGGATACAGACTTGCTTAGAGATTCTATGGAGCAAGTCCGTATGATTCAGTATAGATTATTGACAGCTCAGAGTCGACAGAAGAGTTATGCGAACCGGAGAGTTAGAGCCTTAGTGTTTATGGAGGGTGATCATGTTTGGCTCCGAGTATCACCCATGAAGGGTGTGATGAGGTTTGGAAAGAAGGGCAAGCTTAGCCCTATATTCGTTGGACCTTTTGAGATTTTGAGCCGAGTGGGAGAGATGCCCTATAAGTTAGCCTTGCCACCTAGTTTGTCAGTAGTTCATCCTGTTTTCCATGTCTCTATGCTTCGGAAGTATATTCCGGATGAATCTCATGTGCTTTCACTTGACTCTGTGGAGTTGGGTCCAGACTTGACATTTGAGGAGGAGCCTATAGCTATTTTGGATATGCATGTCCGAAAGCTTAGGACCAAAGAGATTGCTTCAGTGAAGGTACAATGGAAGCACTGATCAGTGGGAGAGGCAACTTGGGAGACTGAGTCTGACATGCGTGCTAGATATCCTCAACTTTTCGAAGCTCCAGGTACTTTCATTCACCTTGTGTTCGAGGACAAACATGATTTTTAGTGGTTGATAATGCAATGACCCGAATCCGAAAAGTCTTTTTTTGGCAATTTTGAATAGTCATTTAACTACAGTTAATTAATTTATGGATAATTTAATTGTTTTTAATAATAATGGGCCAAGTTTAAAATAATAAAATACGTTAATGGGAATTATTAGTTTCAATATATGGGTTATAACTAAATTTTAAAAAAAAAAGAGGCGGAGGGTTTCGGCATCGTGAGTCTCAGTTGCTCCATGTACGGCATTAAGTGCTCTCTGCATATTGTCATTAATTTCTGCAAATGATGAATAGGTGTGAAAATAATATTTTATTATATTGGAAAGGAAAGATTTCTTTCATTTGTTTGGAGATTAGATATATATGGCAGTGTATTCCTTTTCATTATTTTTTTTAATTAAGAATTGAGGAAGTTTGAGGATTCATTGATTTTTCTAGAAACACTAACCACTATATGGTACTATTATATTACCATATTTGTGTATTAAATAAAGTGGGTTAAGAAAATTTGTGCATGGATTATTATAATGTTTTGAAATTTGGGGAAAATAAATAGAAACTGTGGTGGGTATTTTTAGTATGATTGGTCCCTAAGGTAGGTGATTTTTGGGATATGGCAGATTGTCAGTCATGATTTAGAGAAAGACTTAAATTACAAGATTTATCTTTGGCAATAATAAAGTGTTGGTTTATAGTTCTTTTGATTGTTATCAATTATCAATAATAATTAACTTGGGTGGTGGTTATTCGTGGGGTTTTGACACTTATTGGAGGCAACCATTATTTTAATGTTTATCGTTGAATTAGTGTAGTAGTTATAAGGGAGTGCATGTTCAGTGTGATGTCATATGATGCTTTGCATCAGTCTGTGGACTTGGAGAGATGAGAGGCAAGAAACAATGGGATTGTTGTTAGTATGATTATATAATTTTAGGTTATCAATAGGTTTTAAGGGAATTGATTTATTAGGAGCTTATTTATATGTATATTGTTCCATACATATAACCTACAGTTTCAAGTAGTAATTAAAATGCTCACTAAAGGGTTATGACGGTAATCATTAAGAGTTATGATATTATAATGAGAACCATACAAGTGCGGAATTTATGTCTTCGCTTCAAAAAATTGGAAATTCTTTTTTTTTATCATCAATTTATAATTTAAGTTGATAAATGGAAATGGATATTAAATATTGGGTTATTGAATTATATGAATACCAATCGAATCATGATATTGAAGAAATGGAATTAACATTATACTTGAAACTTGGAAATTATGATGGTTGAAAGGTTAATTCGCAACAAGAATTATGAACTTGACTATAATTTTGGGTGAATTTAAAGGTCAAGGTTAAACATATAATAAAGTGGGTGATATTATTTTCAAAACCTTATTGTGAAAATATATTTGAATAGATTGCATTGGTTCGAAAGTTCAACGGAAAGGGAAGGCTCAATTCCCAGAGTGATTATTCGGTTAGCTAAGGCAAGTGGATTTTTAAACTCTTGTTAAGCGTATGAAATTCGTGTATTTCCTTGTCTAGTTGTTGAGAATGATTTGGAGACTTGTTGTTTATTTGTTGGCGTTGTATTCGTTGCTATAAATTGTGTTTTGATATCAAAATGCTTATCTCCTCATTTTCATTTGAGCATGTCATTGCATTGCATCTGAGACATAGTTGTAATAAGAGTTATGTGATAAGAGAATTTATCATTTCAAGGGTCGTATCGTGCGCCGCGATGAATATTATATTTTGAGGGATGTATCGCGAGCCGCCATTGTTACTATTAGTCGTGCGTCGTGACAGATGCATGGACAGATATGTCCCCCATGGGTCCCAGACTGAGAGACAGCGGGTGTGTATCGTTAGGGAAGACATGCATCACTATACTTGACATTTGCATTCCATTACATTGCACATACTTATCATTGATAAATATTCTGTTTTGTTGATCTTGTGAGTATTCCTCTGTGAAAATTGTGAGTGTTGAATATTGAGTTATTATTGAGAATATGTAAACTGATAGAGTGTGGTCATTGAGTTGAGTGTTTGGTAAACTGTGAACTATTAGGCTGTAGCGTGGAGGTTTAGATAGGGTGTAAGGAGTACCCGTAGTTTGTTCACTTAACTTGTGTTTAGAGGTTGACTTGTTGGGTATCGCGTGGTTTGGTATGCTTCTATAAATTTTTGTAGGTTACGAGCCTGAATTTTCGTGATACCTTCCATTCTCTTCGTTTCCAAAGCATCTTGTGGAGGATTGTGAGGTAGCTGCTTGTCATCTCAGCGAACTTTCCTACTCCGGCTTATGACTTTGTTTTTACTTGAAAGACAACTTCATGTTAGACTCGTATTTTTACTTCAATTCTAGTATTTACATTAGAGTCTTGTGCACGTGACTACCAGGTCTTGGGAATTGAATTAAGTTGAATTAATTTTTGTAACGACCTGTTTAGTCGTTTTGAGCAGTAGAGTTTATTTCTGGTAATAACTGTCTGGGTCGACGGATCCCACGACGGACCGTCATGGGCGCGACGGACCGTCGAGGGTGTCTCGTTCCAAAACACTTAGATCCTGAAAATTTGAGTACTGAGATCGACTCTCTGAACTTAACGACGGGATGGCAGGATGGACCGTCGTTGGCACGACGGACCGTCACAAATCTTTCCACAGAATTAACTCTCTGAACTTTGTGACGGACATGCAGTATGGACCGTCACAGTCGTGACGGACCGTCACAGGCTGCGTAACGCTGACTGGGTCAGATTTCTGTTAAAAGTTTTTAAGGGGCATTTTGGACTATTCATGCTTATAATTATAAAGTTAGTGG
>NC_028643.1:43751340-43756340 GCF_001406875.1 Solanum pennellii | reverse complement strand
CAATTATATAGTCAGTCAAATGATGAATTAATTGTTCAGGAAAAAGAGTTACTGATAAAATTGGAAAAAGTCAATGATAGAGGAAAGTGCTTTAAGGCAGAAAGCAAGGATAAAATGAATTCAATTGGGAGATGCAAATAATAAGTATTTCAGTTCAGTTATAAAGGAGAGAACTCAAAAGAAGCAAATAAGAGGTATTTTATCACTAGATGGAAAGATGTTGTATGAGCCTCAAGAGATCCAAGATGAGTTTGTATTGTTTTATAAAAGTCTTATGGGAACTTCAGCATATAACCTACCAGTAATAAATGCTTAGGTAATGAAAAGAGGTCCCACATTGACAAAGCATCAAAGGATAAAGTTGTGTGCTGCCATAACAGAAGAGGAGATTTATGCAGGCTTGCAATCCATTGGGAATGATAAGGCTCCAGGTATAGATGGTTATAATGCCTTCTTCTTTAAGTATACTTGGAAGATCATCAAAAATGATATTATTGAGGCTGTTCAGAGTTTCTTCACAACTGGGAAGTTGTATAAGGCTTTCAACTGCACATTAGTTTCTCTCATTCCAATACTTCAGTGTCCCAAAACAATTTTTTAAATCTTTACAAAGATTGGGTAAAAGTTTCCCCTTTTCTAACCAATTTATATTTATCTGATCATATCTGTAATATAGAAAAAATCGATCAAATATATTTTTGTATCGATTTTTCTATACCATGGATTCATAAATGGATCCCAGAGATAGGGTATACCCCGGAAGAAAAAATTCCTTGTCTTTATCGGACTTATTACCACAACTTTTGGGATAAGCTCATAACATAAGACCCAAAAACTGGTCAATCTTATGGCCAAGAGCTTGTAGATCAAATACAAGCAAAAATTATAGAATACAAGGACATTCCACAAAAGAAACTGTCAGCTGAGAATTCTATCAAGCATATTACCAGAAGAATCTCTATTCAAGAAGGAGATAAAGATGAAATGATAAATGAATATCTTGAAGATGTTAAGAGGAATTTACTACAAAACCTCTCAGAATTTGATAAATCAGATACTTCAATGAAAAGTCGAACTAGCAATGATATTGCAGACGCCCAATCTGATGATCAAGAGATAAGCTTGACAGAAAATGAACTTGATAAAGTACAGGAGTTTCTACAGTCTATTAAGGACCAAGAAGACCAGATAAAAATGAAATCAAAAGGAAAAATGATATAAAACACTAAAAATACTGTGTAGGGGGACCAGATAAGGGACCCACTTGGTCTTTAATTTACAGTAAAAATACTGTGTAAAGGGACCAGATAAGGGACCCACTTAGTTCTAAATTTGCCTATATAAAGAGCACTCTCCCTCAGATAAGAGGCAGGAGCTCTTCCACATATTTTATTTTTCTTCTCTCTCTTCTCTCTCTTGTAAAATATTCTATTGTGAAGAAATAAGAATTCAAGCTTCGGTGTTATATCTAAGGTATTCAAAACTACTTTCTATTATTTTCTTTTATGATTGCCGCCGTGACTATGTCCGGCTAAGATAACTTTCATATCTATGCTAGCTGCATAATTTCTGTATGATGTTCTTGTTTAATATCTGGACCTTATCAAGTTATAATGAATTCTTATTATAGTTCTTAAATCTTTTATCACAAGTTTTGACTTGGTTTCGAGGTGGTGGTACAGTCACGATAATACACTGTTAATGGTAGCGAGCATGTGGTATTGTAAGTCCCCGTTAATTGTTGAAGAAAGGGGCAGCCTGAAACCCATGTAAGAACTGCTATACATTATCATGTATATTATTGTGACAGGCCTCGTGCTTGAGTAAAAGTTTACCATACAGCCGAAACTTAGGATAAAAAATTTATAAACTATAATACGAAACTGGTATAACTTGGTCGTGTGCAAAGCTAGATCTAGATGGCCGTGCGGACTACCGCCAGCCTTGTAGATCCTGAATTGGTATTGTAGATCCTGAATTGGTATCAGAGCCAGATATTCTATAAGGACATGTAACATATCTAATGAAAGCGAAGCATGGATATGAAATTTTATCAAATTTATGAATCTTAGTGAAAATAGTATTAAAAGTACTTGATTGGAAGAGGTAGATATACCTCAAAACCTTGATTTGTTAAACAAATGGACTATCCCTAAAGTGGATACAAGATTAATTTATGATTATGGTTGGTTTTACAAATTGTCTACTAAGCAGGTGGTTAAAACCACTGAGCAATCTTTAGCTCTTAATTCTGACGAGCATGTTGTTCAATTATTGAACAAAAGAGATTTTGATATTTATAAATCTAAATATAACTGGATGCATATTGGTATGGTGCAGATTGCCTTTAATCCTTTAACTCTTAAAGGGTTACCTGAAACATTTTTAGCATCTTTACGAGATGCTAGAAATTTGAATTTTAGACAATCTCTTATGGGTTCGATTGAATCTACTGTGGCTTATGGACCAGTTTATTTCAATACGCAACCTAATTTGCAATTATCTTTATCTGATAGAAATATTCTTGATGCATTAACATTAAATGTTAAAACTCATGGTTATAATTATGCTGCTGGATCTGAGCTTATTTGCTTATCTTACAGGATTTATTACAAGTTATTGACTACTTTAAATCCTAGATGTAAATTATATGATTCGTCTGATGAGACTATTCTGGTTGAAACTAATTTTACCTAATCTAAGATTACTACCAGAAGACCTATTAAATGGAATGAGATTAATTTTCCTGATAAATGGATTTTAAATGATGTTGTGTCTCAAAGACAGGTTTCTGAAGACATCACTAATAGTGACTATTCTCATATACTCAAAATCCAGATGGTAAGATTTGTATTGAATTCAGTGATAATTCTCCTTTTTATAATAGGCGATCTTTTTTTGGTTATAGAAGGTTACCAGAAATTCAACATATTTCCCCTATAAGTTATGTAGGTCCCATCTATGGATCAGCAAGACGAAGACCTTTATCCATTCACACTTTAAGTGTTACTATGAGTGAAGGATTGGTTGAAAGGGTAAGAATAGACCCTAAAACAAATATTGTTCAAGCAACTGATAAGTTGTCAGATTTAGATCCAACTCAGTCTGAAATGGATTTCAATGTTGATAAATCAACAGATCTCAACGAAATTTGATTATGATGAGTCAACAATTAGATTTTAGTCCAGGATCCCTGGTTAGAAAACATATTCAAAAAGAATTTTATCATAAAAAATGGAACCAGTTTAGAACTTGATTTTTTGAGACTTATAGTCAAGATGATTTAAGTAATATTTCTCGAGAGTTTTATGAAATTTGTGCTTTATATAATAAAATTATTTGTTTTGTTCCGTGGTTTATAACTACTTATTTACCTTTATATATCAAAGTTATAGAAAGAAATTTTAAAGAAAGTGATGGCACTATTACTAAAGTCATCTATCCTCCTCAAGCTCCTTTTATTTTGCCAAATAATACTGGGTTAACTTTTTCAGCTTTTCAAAAGTTTATTCAAACAGATGTTGCCCAGATTACTATTCATGAGATTAATAATCTTATTTCTCAAAATAATTATTTGAGTTTATATGTTAAAGTTCTTGGAGAACATATTAGTTCTTTAGATAAAAAATTAGACGAATTAATTATTTTGGTAAAGGAATTTCAAAAAGGTCCAAAAGAAGATAAAGCTTCTACTTCAAAAATTTCTTTGAGTGTTCCTACTCATATTCAGCGTCCTATTGATACTGCTGATTTTAAAGTTAAAACTTTTAATGATTTAGAAAATCTTATTGATAAAAAATTGTCTGGTTTAAGTTCAAAACCTATTACAAATTATTTTCCTGAATCAAATATTGCTAAGATTAAAAATCAACTCCTCGGTATTTAAGATCCGACTCGGGAAGTTTCGGAAGTGAATGCTAGAAGATTCAAAACCGGTTATAATACCAAGCAAAGGATAATAGGCAAAGGGGGTTATGCAACTCTCCCTTCAATGATGACTTATTATTATCCTCGTCCTACTCCCCAAGATGTGTTAGTTGAAGAAAGAGATTAGAATCAAACTAATACATCTTACAGTGGTAATGAGGTATATGAATGGAATTTCGATGCCTTGACTGAAAGACAGGTTTCCATTATAGTACATCGAATGTTGATGTACTCATCAATTTTTCGTCATACGAATCAGAATACTGATCATGCTATATATAAAATGATTATAGCAGGATTTACAGGTCAGCTCAGAGGATGGCGGGATAATTTCTTATCATCTGAAGAAAAGTATGCAATAACAAATGCATACAAAGAAGAAGTTAAAAGAGAACTAGGTACTGGTGAAGATGGAAAACCAGTAGAAAAGATTACAACTCATAAAGTTGAAGATGTTGTTTATACTCTTGTTCTTACTATATTAGAACATTTTAATGGAAGATTTTCCAATCAAAATGAGACTATTCGAACTTTATTAAATGGACTCAGATGTAACCATTTGGGATACTTTCGATGGTATAAATACACTTTCATGAGTAGAGTGATGGATCTACCTGAAAGTAAATCGAGTTATTAGAAAAATCGATTTATTGATGGTCTTCCTTCATTATTTTCTAGAAAGGGTTAAGAAAGTTTTGAGAGGAGACCAACCAGAAATCCCTTATGATAGATTAACTTATGGAAAGTTAATAGGGATTTGTACTCAAGAAGGATTAAATCTTTGTAATGAGCTTAAGCTGGCTCAACAGATAAAATGGACTCAAATGTCTGAAAAATCTCAATTGGGAGATTTTTGTACACAGTTTGGAATAGAAGGACCGTCTAGTTCTAAACCAAAGACAGGTCAAACTGAAGAAAGACACCATAAAAGAAGGCATCGTTGAAAACGATACAAAGAAAAGAAAGAAGAAAAGAAAGCTCATAGAAAGGCAACAAGGTTTGCCAGAAATTTCTCCAAAAGAGATTTGAAAACGTTAAATGTTATAAGTGTGGACGTTTTGGTCATCTTGCAA
>NC_028643.1:43736340-43746340 GCF_001406875.1 Solanum pennellii | reverse complement strand
TAAGCAAATAATCTATTATCATCAACTTGCATAATAATACTTGTATATGCTCTATGCATTTTGAATCTATTTAATCCTTATGAGGATGATAAACAAGTATTCCAAAAACTTGTATATGCTTTATATTTTGAACCCATTGGATATTTTCATATCAATTTTGTCAAGTAACAACATTCAATATTAGATGTATGACATCTTCTAGTGCCTAGATTGCAAGTCAAATAAGATTTACGCTTACCAAGATGCATCATTCCACTTTTCACTTGATAATTATTCTACACAAGCATGCTTTAATAGATGTAGAATTCATATTCTCATAATCTTTTATAATATTGCGCGCTATTGTATCAAAGATATCGTCAACGATATACCATTTTGTATCGATTCACAACACGACAAAACTTATTGAGATCTCATCACTTCATTATTTTTAGGTAGCTACCCCTCTAATGAGGTTTCATAAAGTGTTATGTTGTAGGATCTCCAAGAGCACATTGTCTCCTTATTATGATCATTTTGATTCTTTGATCCTCCCCCTTTTTCAAGAATTATTTTATTTAGAATTAATTAGTCTATCATGCTTCATGTATGTCATAGACTTTATCCTTAAAGGACATTCAATAGGAGTATTTACAACTTTTGTGTTGCTTTTAATCTCCCCCTTAAGTTAGACAACCTAACATATATCTCAATCTTTTGGAGAATCTATCTTTGTGCATCATAGTATATTCATTAATCATATATTGCACATCAAAATTATCAGATGAAAACTATTTGGTCCCTGACCATAAACCAATTAACAGAAAAATTGATCATAACTTATTGGTTTGATTCATACAATTATGTTTGTATGTAATATCATATTTCAGATCAATATATGAAACTTTATTTTCATAAGCAATGATTCACTATATGAGACATTTAATGTCACATCATTTTATATATTTATCAATATTATCAAGATGAATTATCTTGATTTCATATTCTGAAAGTTGTGCTTTTACCTCAATTATCTTGCACAAACAATTTTGCGAATGTCAAACTGCAAGTTGACAACAAACGCGCATGTGATTGTCTTATTGATGCATCTTTTTATCATATCACATGATAGGTAAACGGGCCCATATTCACCTTTTATACTTTTCAGAATTTAGGGATTTAGTCCCAACTTTAGTTGATCCAATCAACTTTATCACGAGAACAAGTAGCGTAAAGAATTCTGCAAGAATTTTCTAGTTTTTCAATGTATGTCCATTACTTAGTATGCACATCTTTGGGATGAAAAAATTATTCATCTCAACTAATAAAATTAGTAGTACCGTAAACTCCAAGTTTACTACGTCATGTGCCTTTTGCTTTAGTAAATTTCTGATTTACTATTATATGAGTAAATTTCAATTTTATTACTCTACGAGTAATTTTTAGATTTATTTCTTCTCAATTATTTTACCCTTTAGGTGAGTCGTGATCCCATAATTGAATGAACTAATATGAAAAAAATTGTGCGTATAAACATATTATTTGTGCCAAAATTTTTGCAAACATCAAGTTGCGAGATACTAATAGGCACACTTGAGACTATATATATAGAAGAAATATTGATTGGGATCATTAAATATCTAAACAATCCACTAGGTGGATGACTAGGTCCACAAATATCTGTATACGTTCCTAGAACGTAGAGAATTCAGTCTCAACTTTCGTTTATGATGGTCTCACAATTCGCTTATCTTGCTAACAAGTAGTACAAGAAAATTCACCATTTAAAAGAACTTTTAGTTTCTTCCATGGATGTTGTCAAACTAAGAAAGTATTGTAATTAGTAAACTTTTTATTTACCATATAATGTGCCTTAATTGCACTAATTACTATCCAATATAAGTCAAAAGATAAAGTATGAAACTTTTCTTTAACATATGTCTGCCAAGAGACAATTTTGGTGATACCACATCTACAATCAAAGATTGCGATCTTTTCCACGCCTAGCATGATGGCTTACACCTCATTCACTTTAAAGAATGGATCTGTATTTTTACCATTTGTCAAAAGCTCTCATTCTTCATGAATAGAACACAATCATCTAAGTACATCAAATGTTGATAACTTAGTACCTTATTCAATATTCATGTGCATCATTTAATCAATTGTCTTCTTTTAGACATATTATGCGTTACTACCACATTCACTTCAGTAATGGAGCAAATTTAGTAAATTTCATGACTTCTCATAAAAAACACATTAGTTTTTCTTTAGTCATTTATTATCATCAATATGGTGCATTAAGACTCAAATTCAAGGTCTTATCCATATAAAAGTGTCTTAGACCATAAATGGACAGAATTTGAACTCAATATCTTCTCATCATGGTGCATCAGAACTTTAACCCAATGTCTTATCCTCTTGGTGCGATTGGACGTAAATCCACCGTCTTACTTAAAATGAGACTCAACCTCAAGCCTTCAAAATAATTGTAATTTTTTCACTTTTGAGGATCATTAACATGATCGTACATTATAATTACAGATAAATTTAAAATTATTGATTTATTATAATTAACATTAGTAGTTAATAGATTTAGCTTAATAGATCACATATCTTATATAAAGGTTGAAAACATACCTTTCACTAAATTGTACTTATTTAATTATTAAAATAAATTAAGAAATTCTCTTCCCAATCGATTAAAATTAAACGTATAAAAATTCAAAAGTCTCTTTAAATACTTACTCCAGATGATAACTCCAGATTTGTCACATAAATAATTATAACGTAAAGATAAATCATACCTTGAAGATATAAGAACCTTATTGCATAATGAAAGATCTCTTTTACACTTTTCTCGTCTTCTATCACAATTCTTTAAGAATAGAACAATCATACTGATAACGTGTTATGAAACTATATAAATTTAGAAGAAGAAGAAAGTAGGGAGAAGAGAAAAGACTGTTTGAAGTATATTCAGGATTCATAGATCTTTCACCAATCTTATTTACAATGAAGGAAAACCCTTTATTTATAGGGAAAACCTTACTTGGTCCCCAAGTAGGATTCCTAACCATATCCAACAAGGACTCTACATAATTAGACATTCACTATAACACAAATTGTTTATAACAAATAATAATAATAATAATAGTAATAATAATAATAATAATAATAACAACAATAATGATAAAAAATAAAAATAAAAAAAATCAAAATTATTCTCTCTCCTTCTATGCTACATTTATCCTCAAAGCAGATCAACCGCCCCCATATTAAAAACTCATGAATTTTTCTTTGAATACCGGAAAGCTAGGTACAGATCTAAAAGACGATTTCAACATCGACCGACTGCTATTAAGCTCGACGAATTACCAATCAATGTTACCATAGCCTTTCGATCAGACAAAAAGATTAGCTACTTCATATCAAGCCCGTAAATCGATGTTCAACTATATCCACTCCTTACTTTTGGACGAAGGTCCAAGCTACAATATTTCGAACTTAAAATTTTTCAAGAAATGATCACTTGGTCTTTCTGACAAGTCGAAGGTCTATTCCCTCAATCAACTATCAAAAATGTGCCCGAGAATTGTATATGCCCCAGAATTGTATGTGCATGGGAATTGCATTGTGTCCGAGAATTGCATGAGCCTGAGAATTATATTGTGCCTGAAGATTACATATGTCTGATACTGCATTGTGTCCGAAGTTTGCATTATGCTCGAATTGCATGTGTTCGAGATTGCATTGTGTTTGAAGACTGTATGTGCCTGAAGATTACATTGTGCCCGAGATTACATTGTCTCGATAATTGCATGTGCCCGAATAAACTCAAATCAAGTCACAAGTATCAACAAATGCCCGAATTACAGATATGCTTTCTTTACCCTTTACTTATATTCCTAAGGCGTCATAGTCTAAAGGCATTATTTCATGGCCTGCGGACATCATATCATGACCTAAGAATTTAATTTATGTTTATCATGATCCAAAGGTGTCATAGTTTAGGGGCATCATTTTTTTCATGGCCCACAGACAACATTTTCATGACTTGAGAAATTAATTTTGCATATCATGGCCCTAGATGTCATAGCCTAAAACATCATTTCATAGTCTCAAGGAGAACATCACGGTCGATAGGGAAAATTGTGTCATGTTTACCTTTATCGTATATTTAATATATTTGCCCTAATTATATTACAAGTTACAAATTTGCAAAGAGTGACATTTTGAAGGCGTGATCATCTCCCTATCAATTCTTCACTACTCATATTGCTCCTTTTTATGTGAACCTTGCTCAATGTTGGAATTTCTCTGTCATGCTCTTCTCGCCACTCTAATCTTATCTATTCAAGTTGATATCGTGCCCTTTTGAATATTGTACCGCTTTTTCAATTTTTAGGGGTTTTGTTTGCTACTGAATCCAGAATTACATAGGACTTGATTATCGTATAACCAGTAGGCGGCTTAATACCAAAGTCTCGGTCGTACCCACTCTACTGTTTCAATTGATCCCATTGACATCTCTCGTCGGTCGGACTACTAAGTCAACGTTGGTTGCCCAACAATTCATTTTTCATTCCCAAGCAATCTAGGGACAGTTGTTGCCACCCTGTTTTGACCGACCATTAGCCTTTTTTGAAAATGTTATTCGATCAAATACGTATTTTTAAATATATTTTGGGTTTAAAATTTTAATCGATTTTATCTAAAGTTATATGATTTAGTACGCTTGCTTCATAAAATTATTGTAAATATTATTAAAATATTTTAAAAATTATTAGTAAAGGTCAAAATAATTATTTTATTCAATTTTTTTATAATTTAAGTGATTCTACTTATATAAAATATGTTATAATATTCGTAGTACTTGAATTGAATATTATTTCGTTAAATCTTCTCAAAATCATTTAAATCTTAGCCTATTCAATTTTAATTTCTTTCAATTCTAACCACTTCAATCACAATTATATTTCAATTATAGCCGCTCTTTCATTTCAATTCTAGCCAATTTTTATTTCAATTTTAGCCATTCCATTTTAACTCTCAAGACCAATTCATTTTAACCTCGTCCGTTCATCCGTAAATTAAATTCTGAATCAAATCCTAACCGCTCCTCTTAGAATATTTCAATGGATGAGATCAAGTCTTGTAACTTTCCTATTCTAACACCCAAAAGACTCCTAAACCCTACATTTTCATTCATTATCCTCCTCCAAAAGTCAGCAGCAGCAGTTGCCCCTATCTCTCTTCTCCTCCAGCGAAACCAGAGGAGGCATCAGCACCTCCTCTTCGTTGCTCTCTTCGTCTTCTCCCTCAGCAGCTCTCCCTCCTCTATCCTCTCTTCTCTTTCTCCGGCGAGGACGTATAACAACAACATGCAGCATCCAGGCGAGGAGCAGCAATAGCTGACGCCATCAGCAGCTCCGACTGGTGAAACCACCAGAGATGTAGGCAAGTCCGTCCGAAAACGTAACAGATCGCTTTTCCTCTCCATTTTCCAGCGAGAGCTCCGACACCAATAACAAGCAGCCGCCGACGAGAAGCAAAACCAGCATCAGCCTGTGCTTCCCCTCCATTTTTCTCCGACGTGAACAGCAAAGCAGCAGCAGGTAGTGAAGTATAACTCCGGCAAAATCAAATTTGTTAGAGACGAATCTCTATAGATCCGTCCATGTAAGTTCTTTAAAAAAATTAAATTTTCAGCATTTTGTTCTAGATTTTAAGGTATTGTGAGTAATTTGGCTAACTTATAATATGTCATATATTTGTCCTTCGTGTTGATTCTTAGAAAGCTAGTCTAGATTGTGATTTCTCCGTTGTTGTTTGTTTGCTTCTTGTGGTGATCTTCTTGTATCTTGAAATGCTAAGATCATTGATTCAGTACGTGTGAACCCATACATATGAGTTCCATTTGTTTGGTTATATAGCGGGTTATTATTTTTTATAAATTCGTTTGGTTTGATACACGTGTAAAATTATTTTAGCTTTAATTAATAGAAATTTGTTGTGTTCTATTTCCCAAATTAATCATGCGGATTTCCGTTGATTATTGATACATATGCATGATTCTATGGACAGACTTCACCATATTTGTTGCTCTAAAAGAAAGGGTAAATATATCAAACTTAATAATCCTTTAACTGGTTGAATTGAGTATTTAAGTTGTGATTTAGTCTTACTGTTATTCTTGCTTTAATTATGCTTACATTGACTTGATTTATTGGTGTCTTTATTGTAAGTCTTAAATTATTAAATAAAAAAAGCGAGTCTAATTTTAGTGCTAAACCGATGTGTTAATAGTGCTGTAAATTGATCCCTCCTTCCCTTAATTTTTTGTCTTGACTGATTCGTACTTGTCATATTTATAGTAACCCATGATTAAGTAAATATTGTGATTGGTGCATAATTTTGGCCCTCTTTAAACTAATATGTCATCTGATCGTTGTGTTTTAATTTGGTGCTATTCTATTTTGGTAAAATAATAATAATAATAATAATAAATTACCCTTTTCTTTATTGTTCGTTTCCTTTTCAATAAGGAAAACCTTATTTATTTATTATTAATTGATTCCCTTTAATTCTTTTCCTTATTCGTTCATCTCTTCGTGACTATAAAAAGGAATAACATTCAAACTTTGGCTCACTCTTGAATGATATATATATATATATATATATATATATACATATATGAAGTAGAGATTAGCCCGTGCAAGCACGGGCCCAACTTGAGCCCAACATAATGGAGATTTAGTTAGAATTGTTTTGTTGAGAACAATTTATCTAAAATAATTAAATTTTGAAATAAATTATCCTAAACTAAATTATTATATATTTCATCACTACGACAAAAAAATCTGCAATAAATAAGTCAACGACTACCTGATATCCCCAACTAAACATAAAATAAAATAATTCAAACATTTTGTCCTGAAATTATTATACATTATACTCACACCAAATGACTCTTTAGAGTCTGTTTTATTTAAGAAAAACATATACTAATTGAAAAGTGAACAATGTATTGAAAGTTAGATCCAGAGATTTAAAGATTTCTACAAATGTTCTATTTACATATTAACACAATGCAATGAATTAAATTGAAGGTTAGCCAGGATGCAGTCTTAATTGTGATCTCCAACTTGCCCTGTTATGTAAACAAGGTAGGAAGTTGGTATTTATAAAAATATAAAATACAAAGAAATTCTAGTATATAGAGCAAAGCATATGTAAAAGAACAAGCAAGTAGATCCAAAGATAAAAGGGGCAAGTTAAAACTAAAGAATACATTCAACATGTAAATAAAGATGAAAATAAGAGAAATGAAGTCAAGTTTGAAGGAGGGAAAAAGCGAAGAAAAATGTGATCAGCTTAGCAGGTGACAGCGTAAGTTTTTCAAAAGTAAATGAGTTCAACATGTAGTTCTTATCGAAAAACTAATAAATAGAAGAACTAATGAACCTAATACCACGAGAACTAAAAGTTTGCAATGATGTACCCGTCTTTTCAATAATAAGTACATTCTAATAATTCATTCCTCACAAAATCTTCTTAAGAAAAATAATTTGGATCTACACTTAAGTAAATAAATGAAAATGTCTTATATATAAGAGTTTAGGTACTAAAATAAGACATTACCACTGGTATGTATTAATAATATCTAAAGAACAAGCAATAATATTAAACAAGCTCTAAGCAAGTTTTGTCGATTATAACTTGAAGAGGTCAACATCACATTGGTTACATTAGAATATAAACCTCAAGTATACGTTGTCCTTGGTAATGTTATTTCAACTTCTGTTTTGTAGCATCCCTCAAATCCAACAATTCACTAAGTATCAAAAAATAATTCACATATCAACTTAAAGTTGCTTTCCTGTTATCTCTTTTTTTTCTCCTTTTAGATGGTGCTAAACTTTATAAATTGAACTTGGACAAGGAGAAAAAGAAAGAGAACAAGTGATAATAGTAATCCCATGTAGCAGTAGCAGTGACAATGACAATAAAACTAACACTAAAAAAGTAGTGAAAAAAGCTCTTACCTGTAAATACTTTCCTCAAATAAGTCTCATGCAATGGAAACTCAGATTATAGAACACAAAACAAAAAATTAAAAGAATAAAATAAATAAAGTGAAAGCTTCATCCTAGTATTATTAAAAGAAACACACTACAACACTTCCCACTAGATATTATAAAGAGTATATATTGCTTTCTCCCATGAAAATTGATTTTTCATATTTTAAATAAAGGAAAAAAGAATCAGATCATCCTACAACTCAAATTGGTAAGTTTTCAACCTTTCTTCTTAAGTTTCTCCCCAAAATTGATGGCTTTGAGTGCTTATGATTCTAAGACTGAAGAGATATTTTGCCAATACAATGTGAATGCACTTTTTCAGTTGAGCCTGTTTGATTCGACCTTTGAATTAGTTGTTCTTAGTTTTTAAAATAAATTCCTAATAAAAAACTCAATTAATTGATTTACTAAAAAGTTATTGGTGATGTGTTTCTATTTAATTCTAATGTAGCATCTTTTTCACAATTCCTATCAACTATAGCAATTATCATAATTCGTGACAACCATACTATGGGAGTTCAAATCTTCTTTCTTCTTTTAAAAGGAAATGAGGAGTGGATTAGGAATCAAACCCTCACCAATTATGTGAAAGTTTAGAGTCAACAACTAATCTACTAAGATTCTCACGGGAGTTCAATTCAATTCTTCTTTTGTCTCTTTTTTCAACAAAGGCAACAACAACCTTCAATTACATTTTACGAGAAAAAACGAAATAACAGTCTGAAAAGATTTTTCATGCAATAACCTCATGTCATAACACCTCATGCCATTTTTATCGCAAGTCACAACACATCATTACATGCAAATCATATAACATGATCTCATCACAAATTTGAAGCTCTTGTTTCAAGAACACACCACTTCAGTTATAGGTGATAGGTCCATACTACTATTACTTGCAATTCTTATTTGAAAAATATTAAAGTAACTAATATTTCACAATTCATACTACCTTAAACATCACACATCTAGAGAAAATAGATCGTCATTTGCATTGGGAAAAAACACCAAAGCATATAGTCCTCCTTTTGGCACATTTTCATAGACATAAATATTTGACAAAACACAAAAAAACCCTAAAGTATAGGTACCAAGTGATTAACAATATGATAACTCAAAGTAGTTCCTTTTGATGACAGAGAGGAGGAGAAGAGGTTCTCCAGAAAATTAACATGTTACATCCTCTGTCTCACAATGCATTAAACAATAGTACATATGTCACAATCCAATAATTTTACAAAACAATAAGCTACCTCTTCCAACACGAAATTAACTCTCAATCATATATCTTATAACCTAAATATATTCTCACAAGTACCACAACAATTCATTTTTCTCATCATCTCCATTATGTCAAATTCTAGATCATTTACACATAATAGTCCAAAATCCAATAATTCAACACGTGAATTTCAGTCTCAATGAAAAATTTGCAATTATTGTGTCAAACAAGAATCAAACATAAACCTAAACTATCAGAAAAAAATTAGATGCAATAATAATACCCAGTTGTGAAACAACTATAAGAAGGAGCATGAGGGTATGTATCACTTACCGACTCATGTGTTTGCCAACAATCTGTAGGTAATCGATTTTGATCCAATTGATGCCACTTTATTTTTAAATAGAATTCTTTTTGAATTAATCTCATGAAAGAAGGAGATGTGAAGTTGTTAAACCTCCATCGTAGACAAGCAATTAGAAATCTGCAAGATAAATTGTGCATTGTTGAAGGAGATATGATCTCATATACAGAGGATGCAATGTTAGCAGATGGAGGAATATGCACATCACACGTTTGATATTCTATATGCATCTTATGCCACCTGTATATCATATTGTATAATGACTAATTTAGCCTTTAAATGTTTTAAAATGGCAAGAAGCACATATGTTGAATTACCGCATTTCTACTATAGTAAAGTAATATATATATA
>NC_028643.1:43729962-43736204 GCF_001406875.1 Solanum pennellii | reverse complement strand
TATATATATATATTTTAATCTCTACTCTTGAAAAGAAAAATAAGTACCCTAGCAACTTCGGATCATTCTTTGTGGCATTGTTGTGTTGTTATTTTTTGTGGAGATCTCCTTAAAAACACTCCATTACTGATAATTATTTATGCTTATTTGGTTAGTAATTATTTCATTATCTTGAATTTCGTCTTGCATCATCTATTATGAATATTGTGCATTTGAAATAAATAAAGAAGTATTCAGGTCTGTCTTTTTCCCCCTTGCTCTATGCTTGACTTCATGCTTTCGTGGGTCTTTTTCTTGCTCATGTGTATGAATTAATT
Source organism: Solanum pennellii (assembly GCF_001406875.1). NCBI lineage: Eukaryota > Viridiplantae > Streptophyta > Magnoliopsida > Solanales > Solanaceae > Solanum > Solanum pennellii. The sequence continues at coordinate 43,735,887 of NC_028643.1, read as the reverse complement.
AATGAATGTGTTGGTGGATAACTTGTATTCTTATCGTGCAACTTTTTTTTTCTTTACTGTATTTGCTGGGTATCTTCCTTTTATTTTAGCAGGGTTATGAACTTAAAGGTTCAAAGTGTTAAAGAGTTGCCATGGGAGGGAAGTAATAGATTGAATTTATTTAGTATATGTTTTGTATGTTATCTAATTTCTATTATTTGTCTTGTAATAATTTGTAAACTCTAACTATCTCGCTATATATTATATGGGAGATCGCCTAAGGGGGAAGGGAATACGCACTAATTGTTTACTTTTCTTTTGATTTAATTTACTGCTTGTGATTGTTAAATATATTATGTCTATATCTATGAACCACATAAAAGTCAGAAATAAGTAATTATCACCTAAAATAGTTGGTCTAAAACTAAACTTTGTCTGTCTATAAGTTTGTTCTTTCGAAATCTGTGATTAGTCGGTATGCTTTAAATTAACTCAATATCTACCAAATTTGAAACGTGTTTATGTGATAGTATTTATGTCATTCTATGTGGAGATCTATGTCTACAATCAGTTATGTTTTAGCATGTTTAATTGATCTTTAAGAAACTTTAGGCATGTTAATCAATTCTTAATTGATTAGAGACCCAATAGTTTTCCATGTTAAGATCATATTCTATTAGTTTTATTATGCTAACTAATATGAGGTTTATAATTTCTTGTATGTTAAGTACATTTAGCATGTCTAATGACTTAGAAATCATGCTCATAAATTTTCTTTTTACTTTGCATATTATTTGGGGTTTAGAAATCATGCCTTATAGGTTCCAAATATTATTATATATATATACAGAAATCATGTGTATAGGTTTAATAATATTTTCAACACGTTCACACCTAGAATTCACGCTAAGGATTAAAAATATTGTGCATATTATCTAGGCGTAGAAATTATGCATATAAGTTTCATGTCTTAGGGCAAATAATCAATTGTTATATCAATTAATTGAATGTTAAGATAAATAAATTTTTTAGCATGTTAAGTAACGGAATTAATTTGTTGCATATTACTGCTCAGTATTAGTTAATTTATGCAATTAAAATAGCTTGGCCATTTAATTAATCAACTAAGCATGTCATAATTAACTAAAATCAACTCACATGCCCATTTCCTGCATATTTGAGAGAAACCAGCATAATAAACCGTTCAAAGTCTGAAATAAAATCTGCGTGTGCTAGTGTGCTTGACGATCTGCAACTGTTTTAAAATACTTTTTGCATTTGTGATCTTTTTTCTTGCTATATTTTTATAATCAAATTAATAAAATTGTTTTCATGTCATAATTTTGTGCCCCTCGTAATTGAATAAATTTATTATTATAATTATGTATTTGTATGCACACACTTAAACATGAATCCCTTTACATTTACTTGTGTTTGCTAACATGTTAATAACCAAATCTAGAGGCCAATTTGGGACTTACATGCTAAGTGCTCGTCCTATTTGTTTGATTTGGTGTCTAGGTGGGCATATTTAGAGGCATATATTTTATTTTTGTCTAAAACAATCTTAATAGTAGTTCAAAGTCTCTTGAACATTAAGCAGGGATGTTGGGCACCTTTTAGGACGAAATGCATGTTGTCGTGGGGTAGTTTATGCGCTACGGATGACACTGCCTCAAGCCAAAAATAACAAACATATGGTTTGTCTGTCCCGACAAAAGAAGTTGAGCGTTGATCCTAAAGTCTCTCAGAGTCTCCCTTTTCTTTGTTTCTTTTATTTGTTTATAATTATAATTATTTGGGGTAAATTAAATAAAAATATAAAATTGTTTGTTTATCTAATTTCACAATTTCTATCTCCTTGCTCCTCTTTTATTAGTCGATTAATATTATAGTCTTGCCTGCTTAATCTTTTATTAAATCAATAATGTGATCTTAACTGTTTAGCATTATATTATTACCTGCTCTTGCATGCTTGATAAATTAAAATAATTTATTGACTTTAATTGCTACCAATCCCCATATAAATTGCATGAGATACGGTCGAAACTCACATTTCGGGACTTCGAGGGATACCTAACACCTTCCATCGAGGTAATTTGAACCCTTACGCTGATCTTTGGTTCGTTGACCTTAAATTAGACTTAAGTAGGTTAGATAGGTGTCTTAACGTGCCTTAATTTGTTAGGTGATTACTCTTCAATTTCAAAATTCCAACAGAGTTATTAGGTCATGATCGAAACCCCTTTTGCAAAAAAATGGGGCGCGACATTCTACATTTTTACAATGTGTAGGGTCCAGATCTTAAGGTGATTTCTAATGTTCAAAGCTTGAATTGACTATTCTCCAACTCCAGTGGTGAGTCCTCATAGTTCGAGGACTAGAGTTGTTGTTTCTTAGTTTTTTTCATGTCATTTTATAATTCGGACTATGTTGAAGGACTGTGACCCTATTAGTAATTCAAAGTTGTATTAGATGGCCATGTGAGACAAAGTAAGATTTGTGTTGTTTTTAAATAAAAACTTCGATTGTATGGATAAATGTTTTCCGTACCATTTTTTTATGTCTTAGGTTATGAATACTATGGGTCTTGTATGAGACTTTTAAATTTTGTATGTCATGTTACATCCGGGATGAAGGCTCGGATCGTAACAATTACAAACAAGCGAAATAATAATACTATTATGTACATTGTACCCACAATATTTTTATTAATACTAATAGATCAAAACTTATTGAATTCTTTATTTTCTTTCAGGTTTACCTGAATAAATTATAAAAAGCATGATTCCTCATTAAATAATATAATGTCAAACAGGTTACAAACTTTTACTTTTTGATTTTTTTTATTATTATATATAATTATTATTATTATATATTATACAATTATTATTATTATATATTATTATTATTATTTTATTTTTTTTATTTATTTAATTATTCTTTATTATTATTAAATATTATTATTATTATTATATATTATAGTATTATTAGTATTATTATTTTCATATTTTATTATTATTATTCTTTATTATTATTATTATATATAATTATTATTATTATATATTATTATTATTATTATTATTAATAATAAAAATATTTTATTTTTTATTTTTATTATGATAATTATTATTATTTATTGTTATTATTATCATAAAAATAATACTATATTATTATTATCATAATAATAATACTATATTATTATTATTATATTATCATTATTATTATAATTATAATAATAATAATAATAATTATTATAATTATAATAATTATAATAATTGTTATTATATTATTATTATTATTTTCATATTATTATATTATTATTATTATTATTATAATAATTATATTATTATTATTATAATATTATAATTACAACAGTAATAATAATAATTGGTTTTTATTTTTATTATTATTATTATTATTATACATTGTCATGTTAATAAATAATAATAACAATTATTATTATTATTATAATAATAATTGTTATTATATTATTATTATTATTTTCATATTATTATATTATTATTATTGATTATTATTTATTACTATTATTATTCTTATTATGTATTATTATTATTGTAATTATTATTACTATTATTTATTAACAATTTGTGACAATAAAGAAATATGTGAATGATAGCAAAATATAATTACTAATGGATGTAAAATATAAATTAATTTTGTTTTTTTTTTAAGTATAAAAACCTTAAATTAATCAACTTTCATCATGTTAACAATTTTTAAGGATATTTGACATTCCTTTTGATAAAAAAATATTACCAACACTTATTTGCCAAACACATCAACAATTTCTTTTTAACTTCAACACTTTTATCCAAATATATAACTATTTATTTTAGAAATAATTTCACTATTTAAAAAATACTTTTTAAAAGCTACTATTTTTAAGCCATTCAAAAGGGCTATAAACATGCTAGTAAAATTTGATTAGCACATAAATAATTATATTATGAAAATGCTAAAAACATTGTTTCCAAGAGGAGAATGGATGGACCAATGAGAGAGGGTGATAATAGGTTCTGTGAATAGGTATGCGCTTTTTCCCCAGAGAGAGAGTGACTGAGAAGACAGACTGTAACGATTCGATCAGAAATGCTGCACGGCGACAAATCTCCCATGGGGAAATGGGTCGCCTCATCATTCATCCTAACTATATTACTCTTCTTCTCCATTGCGGAATCCACCAACAATTCTCAGGCAATTCTTACTTTTTCCTTTTCCATTCAATGCATTTTCCTTTTCTCATTCACCAATTCATCCATAAAAATTTCAGGTTCGATGTAGCAAAACATGTGTAGCAGAGAACTGTAATTGTATGTCTTCTCTTTCTTTCAGCCTTTTAAATTCCTTTTCACACAATGCATACTTAATTTACTTCTTCTTTTCAGCAATTGGAATCAGATACGGGAAATATTGCGGAGTAGGGTGGAGTGGTTGTCCAGGGGAGAAACCTTGTGATGATCTAGACGCCTGCTGTAAGATTCATGACGAATGTGTAGAGAAAAATGGTACTATTCCTTTTAATTCTTCTTCAAATTTATTCGATCTACTTCTCTTCCAGTTTTGATTACTGCTTTGACCTTGAGTACACTTTCTCTCTCTTCCTTACATTCAAACCTCGTATTATTGAAAATTAGTTGGTAGCAGAATCTGTATTGCCACATCTTGACGTCTTCAAAATGCATATGAACCTAGTAGTCTGTGAGTTTCTAAAAGCCTGAACTCCAAAGTCCTAGTTCAAAGTATGTGGACTTGGAATTGAATAAGACAATACAATTAGAAGGATTAACAGTTGATTCAAAAGTCAAGTACTGCATGAAATGCACCTTGGTTACTTGACAAGACAAAAACTGTCAGCATCTGTAGCTTGAAAATATGATAAGCCTATTATGTACTGAGAGGATATAGAGGCTTAGGCCTTCAATCTTTGACGTGACTGTCAAATGTCTGGCTGCATCAGCCTGAATTTCGATCTGAGCATACTAATTTGTTGCGGAATGAATAGGTTTCAGGTCCTGTATTTTGTTGCCCAAAGAGCTATATATATGCACCATTCAAATAACTGCCCAATTGAGAATGTGGATATACCTTCAGAAAATCCTGATATTGTTTGTGTATTTTCGCACAGTTGCTCCAAAACAATATTACCCTTAAGGTGAAAATGGAGTAATTTCTAATGGCCATTTATCTATCACATCACTACTAGATTCTGACCACTTAGCATGCAGTTAAGCTATTTCAAATGAGACAACAAGGGATCTCAAGACTATCTGATTGTGTAAGAAAATTGAAATTCAAACAAGGAAACACTACTGTTGAATTCTGTTTTCTTTTTTCTTTTTGATTTGTCCTCTTATGAGACATTGCCCGAGGAAGAGCATTTGCATACTACACTTGACACATCTTTCAAATATGTTATTTTATTTCTCACATGGTATAAGAGGTCTTGTCAGAAATTTCTTTCTATGCAATCACCAGTGCCAAAAGAGAATATATCTCATCTGCAGTTTTCGAGCCAATCACAGTGCCCTTTGTGATACTCTAGAGGTCCACTATCACCTGCATTAACCTGTTATTCTCAGAACCCTTTTTCAGGGGAGTTGGAAATTATTGCATCTTTTCTAAAGAGGATTTCTCCATCTTTATCTTACAAAAATTGAAGGTGGAATGGTATAGTGGATACTTATATTTGTATAGGATTGTATTCTGAACACTCTTACTTACCCTTTTGTCATCTGAACCCCTAAATTCATTCAAGCCCAATATTTTAAACACTTTTTTTGTTGTGGTATGGTGCGTGCTGCACAAACACGTACACATTGGCCAAAAAGAAAAAAAACAATAATTCACGTATGATATTAAAAGAACATTAAAATTTAAAAGATAAATAAATGAAAAGAACAAAAAAAGAGAGAGATGGGGGGG